>NW_023276806.1:118168969-118468969 GCF_003668045.3 Cricetulus griseus
GGGAGTATTAGTCCTGGTTTAGAGATTTTTATATACTTCAAGTTTAAATGAAATTGCATGATAAAAAGAGCTTACCATCTTCCTTCAATGGTGCAAATGTCTCAGCTGGCATTTCTCTAGATCGGTATAGTACACAGATGTCTGCAAAATGAAAGGAGAGGCACTCAGGTTGCTTCGGACAGGAAACAGCTGTTTTCCACAGGAGATCAATCATTATTTTCTGCATTCCTTATTCAATAACCTTCTTTTTAGCATGTCATGTCCTGCTGGGGTAGTTTTCAGGGGGCCTGCCATGGAACAGAGCTTGTGCTCAGCTTGAGGTTCGAAGCAGCAGACCTCCAGCTATAGAAAGGGGTCCAGCATTTTCCTCTCTAATGACTCTGCCATTATAATAATAATGGGTTTTACAAAGGCAGGGGGAGACTGGAGATGGGACTCCACTTGTGGAGAGAAATTTGCACGCTTTAAGTGGGGACAGGGCAGGCCTCTGGAGGATTTTTGCAGCTCACTTTGATAGTCCCAGCTCTTCTGTTGTTAAGTCTTCCTTCTCCTCAGGATAACACTTACCTTTTGTCAACACCTCTGTAAGTCCCAGTGGTCTCCACCCCCTCAAAAGCAGAATATGATATCAGTGGTTTCCTTTCTACTGTCTCTGGCAGGAAACTCTCCCAGAGAACGGCATTGACTTTTTATCAGTTTGCCTTTAAAGGGATTTCACACATCCTGAACTGGAAAATAGGCCTACCAGTTTTGGAAACATCCACCTGACACCCCTTAATAATAATGAATGTAATCATATTAATAGAAAAGATAGTAATGTTTTGGTTTTTTCAAGACAGGGTTTCTCTGTGGCTTTAGAGGTTGTCCTGGAACTGGCTCTGTAGACTAGGCTGGCCTCAAACTCACAGAGATGTGCCTCCTGAGTGCTGGGAGTAAAAGATAATTCTTAATGGGAGAAGCTAATAATAATAAATGTAATCTTACTAATAACAAAGAGAGTAACTTTTATGGGAGAACAAACCTCAATTCTAGCATTTACTGGTTTCTCACTTTATGCCAAGCTCTGTGATGTTGGGTATACTATTCCTCCAGGTGATCCTACTTTATAGCTCAGTCTGGTGAAGGAGCCTCACTTCTCTACCTAGAAGACATTAGAAATGCACAGGACCTTGTATTTCCAGAGTCAGAAAGTCACCTGCGCCAGAGCCTGGCAATCTTAAAAATAATTCTTCCTGATAAACTGGAAAGCATAGGTGTTAAGAATCACAGTGCCAAAATGTGCCCTTTCAGATGGACAGGGAATTCTCTCTCTCTCTCTCTCTCTCTCTCTCTCTCTCTCTCTCTCTCTCTCTCTCTGTGTGTGTGTGTGTGTGTGTGTGTGTGTGTGTGTGTGTGTGTGTGTGTGTGTGTGTTTCAGTGCTTGAAGTTGTAGAATATTCGGGAAATGCTCAATGATATGTGTTTCAAGTAATTACAAATCTGTAATGAATAATTGTAAATAGCTCTATATGGACTGGCCTGTCAATTTTCAGGTCTATGTTATTGAGTCGCTTTTTTGGTTTTGTTGGCCAAGAAGGTTTTTAAAACATTTTGCCAGGCATCAGTGTTCAAAAACAGCATGAACAATATGCATTGATGACCCTTTGTTAGTGAATTTGAAGTTTCTTCCTCAAACTTCAGTCCCTGGGTTGTAAACCTAATTCATTGTGCTTGGATTTTGATGAATTTGGTGTGTGTAGAGAAGGGGATGGGTAGAGGGAAGGATAGGACTTCTACTGTAATGTAGGTATTTCAAGAATCACAAAACAGAGTTGTCTAATACACTGACAATCATGGACATGAGCAAGTTTTGGAAGCCAATTCAAGGCAGCAAGAGATGCGACTTCATAAAGCAGATCATAACATGTATAACTCTTTGTACATCACCCTGCATTAATTGGCTTTGTGCCACTGTAACTAAATTACTAATATAAGGCATTTATAAACTACAGACTTGGTTCTTATTTTCACTCCTAGTTTGAAGTTCTAGTATATGACCACTTGCCCAGACAATTTGGTTCTTTACTAAATCCTGGAAGGGCAGAGAAAAACTATTCAACTTAATACCAGGCAACAAAAGAGAATAAGGAAGGGCCTGGGTCTGTCAAATCCCTTCAAGGGCATATGCCCACCTAGTGTCCTAAGGACTTCCCACTAATATGAACCTCTTTGGAGGTCCACCATATGTGCTTTGAGGTATCTGATGTGCAATGTGCAATTCCTAAGTACGTTACCATTGGATTGGAAGTTGAAGAACTGGACTTCAGTCTCCTTTTTATCACTATGTGACAGGTCCTGGGATAATGTTTTTAATTTACTCTGGTAAGATTAGAAAACAAAAAATATACAATGTAAAAATACTTAATCCATAGCATTGCTTCTTAAACTTTCTACAGTTGTGGGGCTGGGGAGGAGGCTCAGTTGGTAAAGTGCTTGCCACGTAATGAGCATGATGACCTGCATTTGGATCCCCAGCACCACATACAGAGCTTGCCTGGCTGTGCTTGTACCCGTTTAAGCCTAGTACTGGGGAGCCAGAGAGTAACCAATGCTATATGTCAAAATAGCCATACTGATAAAAATACTCCTGAAATTAAAAAGACAAATCTCTAATATGCCACTTTACCTTAAACGGGAGTGAGAGAGGATTAAGCCCTTTGGGTGAGGAAAAAGGGTAAAAGAATATAGCACTAAAGGACTATGAGTTTCCCAGAGTAGAATTATCCAACTCAATCTAAGTAGAAGATATAGACTAGAAGTAGGGGTGGGCATGGGGAGGCAGGGCACTGTGTGTGACCCTGAACACTCTAAGTACTTGCTGGGGAAAGTTATGTGGTATATGTTTAGCTGCTTGTAATTTGGTAAACCACAAATACAGTAGGAAAATATCAAATTTGAACCAATGCATTAAAGTGACTTGTTTCTTTCATTTACTGGTAGCATATCTTGTAATTCTTAATCCCTGAACTAGAACAGTAAAAGAGGCTGTATGGGAGAGTGCTACAAACATGAAAGAAATGTAGGCAAGTTTTATTAACATTATTGTATCCAGGTTGATAAAGAAAAGTGCAATACAACCAAAATGATTAGTGCAATCAAGTCCTTTATGAATTTTTCATTAAATCTTCAATAACATGCAAATGGTAGTGTGCTGACTTCAGGAATATTAGTCAAATGAACTCTTTGTAGCCTTTGAATCCATTCTGAGTGATTGGCCAGTATCTTTAGATCCAGCAATCAGCAGCATACCTCTGCTTATAAAAATAATCTATGGTCATGCCATGATAATATTGGTATCTCCACGGAGTTATTATTAAAAAACCCAAGCATTCAACAACTATGAACAAAATTGTTTAAATCTGAGCACTCTTCTAATTTAATAGTATGAAAAGGAGAATAGTATCCTCCAGTAGTGATATATTTCTTGCTGCTGTGACTCCAGGATCATAAGGAAGAGCTTCTCTTAGGCCCAGCATGTGCTTCTCATTGAAACAAAGACACCTCCTTCCAAGTATTTTTAGCTCCTTTGCCCAATATGGTGGTTATATAGAACATTGTAATACTAAACATCCAGGAAGAATTTTGTAGCACTCTGGAGTGTGGAGAGAATTAAGGAATTCATTAAGAGGGGGCAGAGGCAGAAGCAACCTGGGAAGGAAGTCAGGAGAATGTGCTGGGAAGATGAGGAGGACATGAGCACAGTGGTAGGTCTTACGAGGGTGATTGCATACCCCACAGCTGTAAAAGACACAGAGATTTGACAGAGCCACAGGATGGGACCTCTAGATGGGAATGATCCCAGGCTTGGCAGAAAGGCAAGCAATGCAGCTGTGCTAACTTCAAGCCCATAAGATAGTGAAATGAGGTCTGGATGTTTGTAGCTTTTTATTTTAGTTCTGTAAATAATAATATAGATGTTTCTTCATAGCGATGCCTTGAATGAAGAGACAAGGAAATAGAGGGATGGCTTCTGATTTATCTAGTGCCCAGGAGATAGGTGTGTTTATAGAGATTGAGAAACTAAGCAGGAAGTGAGGTGAACATGGAAGCAAGGAGACAAATAGAAAGTAAGGAAGCTGAAATCCGTAAATGTGGAAATACAGACAGATTAGATAAGTGGAGACAAGAAGTACAATGAAATGTCAACATCGACACTTTCCTAGTTGTGGCTACATGGGATTTTAAGTCCTTTTTAAAAAAATGACTTACAGGAATATCTACCTTGTCAACAACAGTGATGTGTTATTTTGCAGTTCTAAAAATATTGAAGATGTTTTATACATGAGCCAACCTTAAATAAGCACAGGGCAAGCACCTATGTCTTTAGTTTAAGAAACTAATGTAAACTCCAGTTTCTCAAATTCTGATATCTAGCTAGACAGCTTTGTGTGTAGAGACAGGAATATCATGCCATCCTCATAGGAAATGAATGCTGGTACTTGACATGTTTAAAAAAAATTTTGGACTATCTTCCATGAACCATAGCAGATTGTTTCATTTTTTTTTTTTTACTAAAGAAAAAAGTACATACCTATAAGAATAGGACATAGTAGAGGACAGGAGGGACAAGGGAACAGGAATTGTGATGTAAAACAATCTTGTTTCTAATTCAAATAAAAAAATTAACAAAAAAGAATAGAACATAGTAAATGGTTTTCAGATGATAATGGAAAATATGCTGTTCTTTTTGATAATGTTGTAAAATTGAACTTGTTGTCTTTGTCATCTTCCCGTCTCTCCTCCCATTGGGAGCTCATTGAATGAAGTATTGGGATAATAAGTACATTTTTAAAATGAGGACTTTCTACCAAGGGTAATAGGAAGAACTTTAATAAGGCAGGGCCTTCCCAGAATCTAACAGGTTAAGCCATCTTTATCTTTCATTTTGGGGAAGGTGGAAAGTAAATTAACCCTTTATACACCCCTTTTCTATTTCAGGTGCTGACTATATGAAAAGACCCTTTTTTCTCTATTCCCTGAGGAGGCTGTCAGAGTTTTAATAAAGTATTTTAAGAGCTTTGCTAATGAGCACACTAAACTCTATTCACTTTAATTTTTTTAAAGTAGACATTAGAAATAGACCCATGAAGAATGCACATATTAATGGGATGATATTAATTAAACATACTTAAAGAATTTGAAGTAAGAGGGGTTGAAATATGACAAAATGCCCAGAATTTTGAAGGTTAATTTTATAATATGTAAATCTACAAAATAGTCAATGGAATATGACAAATAAATTAATATTTTCATAGATTCAAAAAGCCCCTAAAACATTGAAACCCCTATTGCTTTTTTCATTTTGTGTTTATAAATGACTTGAAAACCAAGTTTCCTAGAGAAATCTCCATTCCCACTTAATTTGAAAAATCTTATTATTGTAAGGTCTAGCATTTTATGAGTTTGATGTGTGCAAAAATTAAAAGTAAAGCAGTAGCTTTTAAATATTCAATTTTCTCTTCATTGAAGCAGACTCTCAAGATGGATAGCTGGAAGACTCAGTGGGTTCACTTATGTTTTGATGCTGTGTGAATGACACTGTTCTCAAAGAACCTGGAAAGCCAGTGTGAGAATGTTACAGACACAGGTAACATGAAAATATGTAACAGTGACCTGAGGTATTCAGGGCCTCAAAATATTCCAGGACCATTAATTTGTAAACTTTACTGTTGAATTTTGTTTGTTTGCTTGCTTTTCGAGACAGAGTTTCTCTGTGTAGCCCTGGCTGTCCTAGAACTCACATAGATTCACCTTCCTCTGCCTCCTACCTGCTGGGATTAAAGGTGTGTGCCACCAGGCAGTAAAGATATGGCAGTAGATGTTGTAATGTAAGGCAATGAATTTCTAAGACCCCTTCCCACTTCAGGAAGCAGTTATTTTTTCTCAAGAAAATGTCACGTGTTTCCCTTCTAAAGAACAATGTTGAAATTTCCTTTCAAATGGCACACTTTTAAAGCAAGTCTCTATTACCTGTACAATGAAACTTTTTGCCCTTATATAATTCCTGTTAGTATCAACTCAAGGATTTTGAGATCATGATATTCTGAGTTAATTAGAATTAGGGTTGGATTTCAACAGTGGGTAATTATATAAAAATAATTATCAGTAGATGGGTGGTGATGGAGCATTCCTTTAATCCCAGTACTCAGGAGGCAGAGGAAGGTGGCTCTCTGTGAGTTTGCGGCCAGCATGATCTACAGAGCTAGTTCTAGGACAGGTAAGGCCACACAGAGAGACCTTGTCTCAAAAAGCCAAACATTCAAAAAAATTATCAGTCATTTTTAGCAAAACAAAACATAATTCTAATAAACAGTTTTTTCACTTTGAATTATGAATGAATAATTACATGAAATCAAGGAAGATTGTCTTTTCTGATGGTTAGGGTCTGATCAGTTAAATGCATGCACACCAGGAATGGAGGTACAGGCCTGTACACACCAGCAATAGTGGTACAAGCCTACAAACCCCGGCACTTGGGAAGCTGAGGGAGGTACATCAGGGCTTCTTTACACTACACAGTAAGCACCCATTTCAGAAACACAAGCAAACAGAAAAAAAGAACACATACACAGTTTACAAATGTGGGCATTACTCTACCAGAGGTTTGCCATGGGAGCTATTAATAAACACATTTAATTTTCTCTGTGACAGATGCTTCCATGTGACCTTATATAGGACAATAGTAATTGTATTGACTTTGCCTTTCTGTGTAACCAGTTTATGTATTTCATTGTTTTAAAAACACATATAAATTACTATTCAGCTTGGAAAGTGTCTCAACTCTATCTACCACAAAAATCCCATTCCTATATATTGATTTCTGGAATTATTGGATAAGAATTTGTCATTCTTCTATAGTGAATCTTCTCTGTTTCAGTCCAGAGGGGACTGGCTATCTAGAATCTTCCCTTTAGCTGCCTCTCCGCTTAGATTCAATTTTGATCATTTTACTTGCATCTAGTAAATATGAGGTCTGTGCCCATACATTTACCTCTCTTCATTATTAATCTTTGTTTTAAGGACTCATGTGAGCTTCAAAGAAGAAATGCAACAGTTCCCCCAATGGAATCATACTTTAAATGGATTAATATTGAAGTGTATCTTTGTAGGAATATGGTAATATTTATTAGTATATAGTCACAAGAAAACGGAAACCACATTATTTACAACTTTTTATATTCTACTATTTAAAAATGTTTTCTTGCAAGTTACTGTTTCAATTTTAAAATAAATTATTGGAAAAATGAATCTCCAGGAAAAAAGTGTATTACTTTGTGAGGGTAGGACATGTGTCTTGAGGATTAACCATAGGAGTAGGGAGGAGAGAGAGCAGAGTGCTACAACTGTGGGAACATCATCTGAGTGCTGGGGATATAACCCAGTTAGTAGAGTGCTTGATCAAATGTACAAGGCCATGGCTTCAATAATCAGAACCAAGAATGATTAGATGATATAACCCTGTATTCCTGAACTAGGGAGGAAGAGGAAGGAGGATTACAAGTGTAAGTTCATCTCTAGTCCACAGCAAATAAGTGACTTCATAGGCCCCTGACTTAAAAATCAAAACAAAACAAAATAAAAAGCAAATAGCTTCAGTTGATCTTATAGAAAATGTAAGCTCAAATATTTCTGCGCAGTTGTCCTTGCTTTGGACAAAGGGTCAGTCTTTAAACTTGGGTGTCCTGGGAATAGGCTTTGTAATCCTAGGCTGTTATTGGATGAGGTAGATGGTTGAGTCAATAAACTGCTTGCATTGCAAGTGTCAATACCTGGTTTTGGATTCCTAGCACCCAAGGAAACTCAACATTGGTAAGGTGGAGAGCGGAGGCTCCCTGGAGCTCCTTGACCAGTGAGCCTGACTGAATAGGTGAGCTTCCAGTTCAGTGAAAGACCCTATTCCCAAAACTAAGGTGAGTAGTGATTGTGGGAGACATATAACACCAGTCTACTACATGCATGCACATGCACAAGTGCACTCAACCGAACTAGCATAGCACACACACACACACACACACACACACACACACACACACACACACACACACACTCACACAATCACTACCCACATGAGCATGCCCAGACAGCTGGGAACTTGGGGGCTATAGTCAGCTGTGAAAGCTCCCAGCAAGAAGTCACAGCACACCACACCGAGCACCACAGAGAGTAGTCCTTTAGTTCTGAAGGTGTCACATCTGATTGCAGTAGTTACATTAGCCTACCAGGAACAGTGTTGACAACATTGCAACAATTATGTCAAGCTATTTTGAGCAAAGGCATGCTTGTGTGTCTATAACACAGATTCATGAAGCAGATGCTGCCTTTACATTCCTCTCTGCTTTTCTGACATTATTGTCTTCTTTGCATATTTAAGAGGCCAGCTAGTGACATGCTTTTTTCCCTGCTGTTTTGTCTTACAAGTTAGGTTTACATATGCAGTTCCTCAAGAAATACTGTAGATATCAAAGTGGTTTCTCTGGTGACCTTCTCTGATTTGAAGGGACACTTAATCAGAAACTACAACATTTCTAAATGTGTTCAAGGGTTTGCATAAAAGATTTATAATAGAAGGAAGGGTCATTACTGTCTATGGAAGCGCTAGATGAATGTTGGACCAGCTATTTATCAGTCATGATTCAGTTGTAGGGAAACTGAAGCAACATTAATCCATTTTGAATTACATGTAATAATTATTTCTGAATATTTTATTTTATTTTGGATTGTGGCTAAACTGCTAATAAAGTTAATAGAAAGTACCTCCCTAAACCTTGTATTGTTATTGTGACCCAGTGTAACTTACTCTATCATGTGTTTGTGGTTAGTTAAGGGTGTGGTAAAATTTGAAGAATAGTCATTACTCTGCTAACTTTGAGAAATCTTATTTGTGGTAAATATTGAAGATTTTGTTCTTGAAATTCAGCAATGTTTCTTGCTTCTAGTGTGCCTCAGTTTATTGAGGAAGCTAAAGAAAATCCTCAAAAGGTGCAAAGGTATCCATAACCCTGACATTATGTATAGAATGTGTAATGTATACACTGACAGGCAACCAGGTGCCATTGGTGATTTCAGATCCCTGGTTTTGGAGACAAAAATGCAAGCAATTCATTCTTGTAATGTAGAGAGTCATACTTGGAGCAAAGTTGTGGTGAATACTCCTCTTCATTAAGTTTTCATCCTCTAAGTGCCCTTTCCTTTACCTGGCATCAGCTCTGTGTGATTCCTTTGGAGTCTTTCAAACATTTAAAAGAAATACATATATCTATGCATATATTCTTGATGTTTTCTTAAATGTTCAAACATATACAAATATATCCATATATGCCATATATTTATTTAATGAACATATCACTTCACTCTATAAATTAGCATGCACTCACAAGTTTGTGTGTTTGTGTGTGTGTGTGTGTGTGTGTATTATCACAGACTTCTCTCTTTCTATACCCCTAACTTAGTATAGATAATTTTTAATGCCAATGCATTTAAAGAGAACATACATTACACAACTCCAAATTTACATAGTGTACTGTAGTATAAATCTACTATTTTTACTAAACCAATATAAAGAACATAAATAAATGTTCCTTGAATGTATATTTATGGTTTATTACAAATTTTATTTGTTTAAAATAGATGGATACATTTATTGTTTAATTCACTCCCTTCAGATCTATTTTTCTGCATAGTAGTTGAAGCTTAAATTTTGTAATAGTTTTATTGTTGTTATTATTTAATTATTTTGACTGAAATTTCAGCTGTAAAGTGAATACTTCATAATTTAAAATGTTGGATATTATTCTCTTTATATGCCCCCTTTTCTGTGAGGAAGCTAGCCCCTTCTGTGCTTTTTGTCTTTTCTGAAGATTTAAGTTTCTCTATAACATTGTTTCACACAGAATAGCTAGTGCCAGCTTCTTCATCAGTAGAGATGATTCTATAAATTAACATCTCCCCTGAAACGAAGTTTACATGTTGGGTTAAGCATTCTGATTTTTTTTTTTTTTTGAGATTGCATTATAAAATCCTGACCTACAACATTGCATTCTTCCAATTTCTAATCAATGTCCATTCAAGCAGAGCACAAACTGCTTCATAAGCTAAATGAGAGTGCCTTCTTACAGCTGATAATTCTTGGGACAGCCTCTGGAGCATCAAGTGCAAATTTCCAGAGACTTCATCCCTAGACAAATTCATCGTTATCAGCTGGAATTCAGGCAGCCTGCACTTCCTTTAGAGTGTTACTAGGCGGTAGTTTTCCATCTCTTTCATTTATGCTGCCTTTGTGAATCCACAAAATCATGTTCCAAACCACAGTATAAGAAAGCACATAGATAGAGGACAGATGCATGTTTTCTTTACCAAAGCACTGCAGTCCCTACAAAATTCTCTTTCTTGTTTAATTCTCACTGAGAACCTCATCGTTGTTTTGTTCACCTGCAGTCAGAAACTCTGCACCGATAAACCAGGAAATGTGTTTTCCTTTCACCATCTTCTAGTGTTGAGAGTGGTCTCCCTTGCTTAATCAGATTCACTCTGAGAGCTTAGGAGTTATTTAAATCTGGGTCCATGAAATCGGCAACATTGCTTGGACTCCATCTAACAATGACTAAGTGTCTTATCTTCTCCATACACCAGATCTTTTATACTGATAAACTATCTCATGAGTGAATGTTTTATCATACTTTCAAAAACATTAATCAAGCATTTTTTGAAGTAGAGCATTTTGTATTTATACATATTATTTAACTAATGTCTAGTGGGGGTATATGCTGTGCCCCCCAGATAGTATGGTAAGCATAGCATGCATTTACCTTTACACAGTATACAGATAATTTTACATAGCAGAAGGTGAAAGCCAAAGAGCACTAGGTTCAGGATTTGTAGCAGGGGGATTTTCTCTGCCTCTGTTACTTAACTATAGAGCTTAATCAAATTACTTCAACTACATCAGCTTCATTTTCAATATGTATCTCATATGGGGTTGGTAGAACACTTTTCACTGACTTCACAAGAGCTAAACAAATGTCAAATCACTTTGAAGCTGATTAATGCAAATTATAGCTAGCAAAAATTAATTGCCTGTGTTCCCTGCCCTTAATGAGCTTATATTTCAGTGGAGATGAATATGAGAGTATTTGTGAATAGTTGTAAAGCCAAGTAGAAAATACTTCAGGGGAAAGGGCATGATAATACTGCCAAAGTTTTCTTAAGAATTAAACTGTGTCTAGTGAGGACATTCCCAAGAAGTCTTCATAGGAGATAAAAGTTCTGCTGAGATGAGAAAGAAAGAGCAGAAAATTCCAATATGCAGAAATGGAAAGATCACTCCAAGTGTAGGCTTTGAATGAGCCAGGGCATGCAGTCAGCAATAGATCTTTGTGCTAATAAGTCATGTAATCTATTTGGAACACTGAGTACATAAAATAAAACAGATTTAAGTTTAGATAACATGGAGTATCTCCTACAAGGGCTGACTCAGTTGTCAGGACTCTGTTATACAGTTTGCAAATTTTAATGGCACACACAAAATTCTGGGATGTGCCAGCAGGTCTACATTTTCCAAAGCAGATGATAGCAACTAGATGCCAGAAGATGAAATTTTTGACACACAGTTTGGTTTTAGTGGAAAAGCAGAGATAATGGATAAATTTTGACAATGCAGTTTTGGCAGTGTGGGAGCCATGACTGTACCAGCAGATGCAGTTTCATTGAAGCATTTGCAGTTATTGTTGGATCCCTGGCTTTACAGTGACTATGGAAAGGTATCAGAGTGGAAGTTAGAGAGTGCATTTGAGAGATGGAAGATGGGAACCGATGCTTAGGGAAAGAGGAAGAAGGAGGCTGAAGGGAACAACTAAAGTGGCAGAAACTCAAGTAGGGTTTACTTTGAACCCATAGGAAGAAGGAAAAGAAGATTGGAAACTGCGTACTGTGTGAAAGCAAGAGAAACTTAACTGTTCTCAGCTAGATCAAGGTTCACAGCAGGATGAAAGGGAAGCAGAACTTGAGAGGTGAAGAGTGAAAGCAGAATGGGTCTCAGAGTTGACAGACACAGTGCAAAGTGAACTCTGGCTCTTGGTCAATGTGAAGGGGGAGGGGACTTCTTGCTAAAGGTATTCGCTACAATAGAAACATAATTTCACATCTTCCCTCCTGTATTCTCCCCTGCCAAGGTTTTTTTTTTTTTTTTTTTTTTTTTTTTTCATTTCTCCTTGTACTTTTTGATCCTGAGGATGCTTGAAATTGACGTAGGAGAGGTTGTGCATAACCACAAGTACATGGGAGTTTAGCCCCTTAATTCAGCACATATATGCCTAAGGGATATAATGAAACCACTTGGGACATGAAGTTAGTCCCCATATCCTATCAACATGTTCTGGATCCATAATAACTGGACCAATCCTAGGTGAGAAACCTCTGCACCAGGAGTGATATGGCTTTGGCTTGACTGGACAGAAGGAAGCTCAACTCTGCTAAGGGGCCAATTAAAGGTATTGTGAGACTGTTTGCCCACCGTGGAGCTGGATGCTACTATATCCTGCTGCAATACCACAGAGAACCTTCTTTACCCTGATCCCTCTTGATTGTGAGCATGAAGGACTAGAACCAACCCACCTTCAATGAGCACTGATAATTATTCATGTCTCTTACCCTTTTGTAAACATAAGGCTCATGTTAGGACTCTAAAGATGGATTTGTGTGGGGAGGGTCAGTGAACCTCTTTCTTCCTCTTCTCAACATGACCACTTTGAGTAAATCTGCTCTTTCTGGTTTTCACTATTTCTCTGCATCTTTAATTGGTCTATAGAGGGTGGATGGCTGAGCATGGCCTGCTAGGTCAGGGCTTCCAGGGTCCAGGCTCTGATATCAACAACAGCAATTAAAGAAGCTACCATGAATAAAGGTGAAATTTCACTCACTAGTTGCAAATTTCAAGATGCAATTATTAATAATTTTAAGGTGATAAGCATGTGGCACTAAGAACTAGCACGGGAACCTTCTAAGTTATACTTTGTGGTCATGAGGTCAAGACTAAGTAGGTGCATTTATTTGGGAAATAAAGTTAAAATTTCAGTGGAGAATTAATACAAGCAGAATGGTGACATCTGGTTCAGTAGTGCTGTACCTGGTCCCTTTGGAGATAGAATAGAGTAGTGGATGGCATAAACATCATGATTTCGGAAACCTCTGAGTGCTTCTGTATCTTTGGTTTGGTTTCTCCATAGCAAAAAGAAATCAAAATGTGTATCTTATGTCTGTCTTAGTATTATTTATGGGATTTTTTTTTTTGGTTTTTCAAGACAGGATTTCTCTGTGTAGCTTTGGAGCCTATCCTGGCACTCGCTCTGGAGACCAGGCTGGCCTCGAACTCACAGAGATTCGCCTTCCTCTGCCTCCCGAGCGCTGAGATTAAAGGCGTGTTCTACCAACGCCCGGTTTATTTAGGGTTTTATGGAGGAACAGAACTGATAGAGTATAATATATATAATTATATACAATATAATCATATATTTATGGGATTTACTAGAATGGCTTATAGGCTGATAGGAAGAATATAATATATACAATTATGTATAATATACTCATATAATAAAACTTCGGGATTTATTAGAGTGGCTTACAAGCTGTGGTCTAGCTACTCCAAAAATGGCTGTCTCCTGATGGAAAGGCTAAGATTCCAACAGTTGTTCAGTCCTCTAAGGAAGGTGAATGTTTCAGCTGATCTTGGGTAGGTGTTGAAATCATGAAGAGATAGGCTCTAATACCAGTGAATAAACTTGCCAGCGAGTGAGAGTGAGGGCAAGCAGGCAAAATGCCAAAGCTTCTTTCTTCCTTGTCCTTTATAAAGGCTGTCACCAGAAAGTATGTTCCAGGCTTAGGGTGGATCTTCTGATCTCAAATGATCCAATCAAAAAAAAAAAAAAATTCCCTGATAGGTATGCTCCACTGCTTGGGTCTTAGCTAATTACACATAGTCAAGTTGATAGCCAAGAATAACCATCACAGTCTTTATAAAAGGCATTTTCTTTAACCCAAGAGCTTTTTTCCCCTTCCAGTTTAAAATAGCAAAGCGCACACACGGATCTTTGAAAGGAGTGTGGTCCTATTGAGACTGTTTGGTGGATTCTAAGTAGGCTCTAGTGAAAGGTGTGCATCATGCAGAGGGGACACAGCAGGTCAGGGGAGGGGTCAAGGGAAGGATTCTGGACTGCACTGGGGAGAAGATAACAGTGGATGAGGGTGTGGGTGGGTGGGGAATTAGGGAGTGAGGATGAGTGAAGTATGATGTATGTTACGGTGGAAGAGATAGAAAGGAAGTTGTTTCAACAAGTGAGGCAGTAACACATGGGAGCCTGGGCTCACACTGGATTGGCGTCGAGGTCTTACTGTGATAAAACATTCAAACAATAGGAAAGTTCAATGCTTTGGCTTATAGACAAAGCCCCATCTTTGTCGCCTCACCACTGGAGTTTAGTGTTCATTTTCACCCAGTTGCTTTAAAATAGAATCAGTGTAGTAAACCATCACTATGTAATTTTAGAAGATAATTTTTAGAGCTAAACTTTTTATAAGATTTTTAAATTTTGAGGGAAGGAGACTGCTAAATACTTTTATCCCTGTTTATTTGTTTGAGACTAACAAACAGGTTGTGAAAGATAGTTCTGCTGTGTTCTAGTTGGTACATTTAACTATAATCAATATAGCAATTTTTTCAAGTGTTAACCTTTAAGGCACAGCATCCAAGAAAGTTAGTTTGATTTGCAAGTGCTAATATTTCTGAAACAATTTAAAGCAGTATAGCATCAGATTATATACGAGCTATTTTATAATAATAGAAGTCAATTTTAACTACAGGGTACGTGACTACTTTAAAAGGGAATACAATTATTTTAATGGATTTCTAATTAAATGCTTAAATCTTAGATAGTTTAAAGGTGCACTTTCAATTAAATTGATCATTTTGGAGATTTCACCGAAGGAAGAAAAAATAAAAAAGAACAAAGAAAAGTAAATTTAAAAATCCAGCTTTTAGTTTTTATAAATATTAGGTAAGGAAAGGTGTAGAGAAAGAACACAAGAATGAACTAAATTGTAAGTCACAGTAAGAGCGCCCATTCCATCAGAGAAGAAGCATGAGCTGTAAACCAACAGAGCTAGCTTCTCCTAGTGAAGAACAAATAGTCAAAGGTGCCAAATTTGCTACAAGATTAAATTAGTCAAATACTGTGCTGTTTTATTTATTTATAGCATTTGTGTGTTTTCAAAGACTCTCTGATGGAGAAACCACAATTACGGATTTTCCCCCTTAAATGGTTTTATAATAACCTAGTACAAAGAACAGGGAGGAGAAAGAGATTTAAGAAGAATAAACAACATGCTCCAGGCAACTGATAGTGGGTAGCGTTAGTAAGAATCAGGATGTTGAAGGGGTGGCTCCAGCAGAGGGAGGAACCTAGACAACTATCTTGTTCAAGATTCTTTATTTCTAGTTGAGTGCATCAGTGGTTCATGCCATAGCCATAAGAAAATATAACTGGATGAGCTAAGAAAGTGACAAATGATTAAACCATTGCCTCAAAAATATAAATCAAGCAAGATTTTGGAATAGCACAAGCAGTTACATAAGGTGTCCTTGTATATGTTGTCATTGAACCATAGTCTCTGTTCAATGCATTATTATGTTGTGGCAGTCTTTCGGCAATAAGCACTTTGACACCAGTGAGAGTGGAAGAGAGAAGTCACTGGTGGATGGAAGCCAGGAGAATTTCTGAAAGGTTTCAATCCTACAGCCAGCTTGTATTCTCCTTTTGCATTCTAAAGCCACAAGGTGGAGAAGGCAAGCAAGCAGCTTGTGTGGCAGTCAGCAGGTTGCAATGGCCAAAGACCCATTGTTTCATCTAGTTCTCCAGATCATTGTATCCAATGTAGCAAATGAAATCATGCTTGGCAATAGATAGTACAAGCAGTGCTTTAAGTAAGTAAGTATGATATAAATGAATCAATAAATCAGTATTTTTTATTGGTATTCTTTGCCTCATTCTACTTCAATGTGGAAACTAAATCAGCTAACATCAACTTTCCACTTAGACTGAGTCTTAAGATTTCTGGCCATGGTGGTGCACTGCTTTAGCCCCAGCAGCATTTGGGAGGCAATGGCACTTCTGTCTCTGTGAGTTTCAGTTTGAGGCTATACTGGTCCACAAAGTAAGTTTCCAGGCCAGACAAGGTGAGACTCTATCTCAAACAAACAAACAAGCAAGTATTTCTTATCCACAATTCAAACGAGCAGAGAAACACCTTCCAGAGAGAGGAAGGGCTATTTCCTATGAGGGAGAAGAGTCTGTATTATACAACAGTGTGTCCTATTCTCCTATGAGCAAAGCAAGAATTATGAAAAAAACATTGATGTTAATAGACATGAACCTTGTGCTTTTTTGTTTGTTTCCTTGTTGGCAACAGATACAAAGTTGTCTGGGTTTTTATTTTACTGAATCCTGCATGTGTTACTATTAAGATTGTACAAATTGCTTAGCTTCTTGGAGATTTAATTTCTTTTTAAAAAATCTACCATAGTTCTTGTCTGACAGGGGTTCAAGAAGGGCAAAAAGTGGTAAGATAACATGTACAACATTTGTCAGGAGCCTAAGAATACCAGCTCTTTACATGCCATTTCCTATTTTCCTCTTAGATACACAGAACATAAGATTGTTGGCCACCAAAAATCCCCCACGCATACTATAAACTGTAGGGTTTCAATTTCTGAGTCTCATGCTGGTTTTCCTGAGTCTCATGGCTTTTCTTTTCCCTCTCCATTCATATTTCTGTCTTTCACTTAGGAGACATTTGATAACTGGCATCTAAATGGTGTTGCCTTGGCCCAGAGGGAAAGCAGAACAAATTACTAAGAGAATGAAATCATTTATTTTCTTAAGAAGTGGTCTCTGCACTTGGTTCCATGTTTCTGTTTATCTGGCCAACTGCCTGCAGTTACTATTTTATCCTCCCATGGAGATGGCCACCTCAGCTGTCATCCTACAGAGTTTTCATCTCTTCCCTGAGATCTAGAAGAGAATTAATCTATTTTCCTTTCTTTTCTCTTCCTAGATCCACTCCCACCTCTCCAGTCCCTTCCAACATCTTTGAAACTTAAATAATCCACTAATTCCAGTTTAAGCTGCCTGTATACTTTCTGTGCATGAGGCCATCAACTAGAGCATTTTTGACCTGTCAAGAGCTATATCCTTGAAGAAAATGGACTTTCTTCCCACCCCTGAACACCAATTGTCCATAGTTCCTGAGTTAGGGCCATGGATTCAGACACCCTTCCTGTTTTGTGCTAGAATGCTGACTGAATTGATACTTTGCAGGTCTTATGAAGACATCCACTTCTATGAGTAGAGTGGTCCTGATAGACCCAGAAGACACCATTTTCTTCCAGTTCCTCCGATATTTCTGGCCATCTTCTACAATGACCCTGAGCCATCCATCCATCCACCGCACCAAGAAACTTCTGTGAGCTGCATTAATCTATAGATAGAGAGATGCAAAACTAATTTGAAGAGCAATATGGTACTACGTCTATTTAACAAAGTAATAGTGATGATAGTAGGTTCCCACATGGAGCCCATGAGCACCAATCACAGGATCTTTGTCAGATACCTAGCACCATGCATTTTTTCCTCAAGTGTTCTATCCAATCAGAAAGTGTTTGGTTACCCAATAGCATTTATGCTAGTCTTGCACCCAAGGGCATAACTTGCCATCCCAGTCATTACTGCAGTTCACAGATGGGTAATGCTGTTAATAACAGTTTTACCCTGCAGCAAGTATACCACCTTCCAATATTAGGAGCGATAGCCAGCAGGAAGAAACTTCCTTGTCAGTACTAACTTGATGGCACCAAATCCTGTTCAAGACTAAGAGCAAAAGGAATAACTCATACTGTTTTATGAGTCTATGAGATACCTCTAACAAAACTTAAGGGGTGTGTATCCCACAACTATCACTGGGCTTTTTATTTGGGAACCAGTGAGTTCTTGGATAAGCATAATGCCCTGTGTAAGGTAACTCCAGGTAAATGCAAGATAGAGAGAGACAGAAACAGACAGAGAGAGATTATAAAAGAGTTGGTTTCATTACAGCTTTTCAAACATCCTTGGTGTTAATTACACATCCACTCTCCCTTCTTAAACTTTCCACATCCTTACTCCCTTTTCCCTTTCATATTATCTATGTTCTACTATCTCTCCTACTATAAGATCTCTTTCCCCCTTACCATAAATAATCTATTTCTAGTTTTCTGGATTCTACAGATAAAACATGAATGAAGCATGAGATGTTTGTCTCTTATTATTTTACCCAGTGTAATGTTTACCAGCTCCATCCATTTATTTTCAAATTTCATTTTTTCTTTGTTTGAATAAAATTCCATTATATATGTATGTTCCAAATTTTCATTGTACATTCATCAGTTTGGAGAATCTAAAGGCTATTCCCATTTTGTAAGTGTTGTGAACAGAGAATTCATGAACATGGGTAAGCATGTCTGTCTGTAGTAGGCAAAAGAGTCCTTTGGGTATATGCTCATGAATCATATAGTTGAGTCATGTGGAAGATGTGTTTCTAGTTTCTGAGGAGGACTATGCCAATTTCATAGTGGATGAACCAATTTGGACTCCCACTAACACTGCTGGAGGGGTTCACATTCTCCACATTCTCCACATGCTCCTCCAGCATTTGTTGACTTTTGTTTTCTTAATCTTGGTATTCTTACTTGGGTGAGAAGAAATCCCAAAGTTAATTTCATTTCCCTTGTGGATAACTGAGGAGAGAGTTCTCAGAATAAGAAATAAAAATGCCTAAGACATACTTTAAACAAGGTACATCTTAATTCCTTGTCTCCTTTGTTTGTCTTTACTTCCATGATTCACCCACTGAGATCTTGACCCTGTTCAGTTACTCCATCAAAATCATTTTATATATCTTGGTTTAGGCCATTTTGAGTAACAAACTAAGATAGTATATCAAAGAATTTACAGCCACCAAGAAAACAATTATTCAATAGTCATTGGGCAAGAATATCATTATTGATACCAGTTCTTTCCAAGTGCTTTGGCAGAATCCATGTATCTAAATCTTGTGGAATTTTCCAATTCCTAAATGATGTTGCTATTTGGAATTTTCCTATTTGAAAATCCTATGCCCTTGGCTTCTATGACACCAAACTCCTTTAATTTTCCTCCTATTTCATTATATGCCCTTCTTGAACACTGCTGGAGATTGATTTCTGTTGCTGTGATAAAACACTCTGGCCAAAAGAAACTTGGAGAAGAAAGTTTATTTGACTTACATTCACAGGACAATACTGAAGGACATCAAAGCAGGGAGTCAAGCAGGAACTTGAAGCAGAAGTCATGGAGGAACATCGCATAATGACTTATACCTGCATTTGTTAAGCTGAGTTTCTTGTATAATCCAGGGTCATTTGCACAGGGAATGGTGCACTCCACAGTAGACTGGACCCTCCTGCATCAATTAGCAATCAAGATAGTCCTCCCCAAAAGTGATCACAGGCCAATATGATCCATACAGTTGTTCAATGCAGGCTTTCCTCTGAGGTGACTCTAGTATATGTCACATTGAGAGGTAAGGCTAACTAGGCCTGGCACTCTGTGTATTCCTTTCTCAGCCTACCTTAGGTGCTAGTATTCACCAGTGTTTCCTAAAGCAGTCATCCCATCCTGCTCTTGTGGTCTGGGTTACTATTTTATACAGATAATCTAATTCATTCTCATTTTTCAGATATTTAGAGAATAATATGTTTGTCAAATAATGAGATTATTGTTATGAATATAAACTAACAGAGCTCTTCCCCCATGACATTAGTGACTAATGAGGACCACACAGAAATTACGCAAATTAGCACAAGAGGCAATCTGTATCAGCAGAAGAGTTAATAACTTCAAGAAGTCCATTCCAAGAAAGTATAGCATACAGATTTGACTGCTGTTAAGGGAAATCTACAGCCCTAGGAGCTGTGGTGTTTAGGTAGATGTCTACAGAATGAACTGGAAATCACTAGGTAAAGTAAGGGAAGGTTGGGTAAGAGAATATAGATAGGATTAGAAGCACAGAACAGGCAGCATAGGTAAGAGTATGCAGGAGTTGATCCTTGTTTTATTTTCAAAACCTCAGTATGATGCATTAGGAAGAAAGTATGTGGAAGAATTTATTAGGACATTCCAATCATCCACAAAGGTTAAATTAGCATGACAGTGAAGACTAGAAAGAAATAGATTTGGCATGTAATGGAAAATAAGGCTGCTACAATGAAATTTAGAATTAGATTGGATGTGGGTGATGGTAACTGTCAAGGATGGATTCCTAAGGTCTACATTGTCAATAGATGGTAACTAGAAAATTCAGCTCATATATTTCTCCCAATCTTTTTCCATATCTTCAGATGCCTAGTAGATATTCTCAATTTCCAATCTCACCTGTCCATCAAATCATTTGTGTTCAAAACTGAACTATCCTTTTAATGCAGAAAGTTTTCTTATTGTGCTATTTCAGTGACTGCCATAACCATCCATCCAATTGCTCAAGGCAATTGACCTTAACTCACTCCCTTCCATCATCCACTTAAGGACCAAGTCATATTCATTTCCTCTCTTTAAATCTTTTTGTATCTGCCTACATCCTTCTATTTCTATGAGTAGTAGTAGCTTAGGTCAGCTCTTTGTTAATGCTCATATATATTTTGACACTAGTGAGTGACTGACAACTCTGGATTCAGCTTTCTGCTTCTCTATTCTTCCTTTTGCAATTGCCCATTTCGTATGGAGTGAAGCCATTATCTCTAAGTGTGTCATAAAAAAAAAAAAAAAAAAAACTCCAGGTACCTCCAGGGTCAATCAAGCCTCAGTAACATTTCTAACATAATCTTCTACTTTAACACTTACTGTACACAAACTAATTGCATAGCCTATGAAAGTTCAAACTGTTCTACTCCTAGCACAAAACAACAAATCCTCCGAACTTTACTCTTTTTATACTTTACTCTTTTTATACTCTTAAATTTCTGAAAGGTCCTACATAGGTCTTTCTTAAATAGTCTCATTTTTTTCCAGAGATATCCCAATTTTATTGCTTAGTGAATACCCTGGCTGGGAAATGAGTAACATTTTTCTATAACAATGTCAGGAAGCAGAAAAATTAATAGTATTTTTAAAATTACCAGCATTTGTTATTTTATTAACAGCATTCATAATAGTGGGGAGCTGAGCATCAAACTAAGATGGCTTGTACTTACCAAGGGAAGAAGAGAAGGAGAGTGAAGAGAAGGAGCTGGGGCTAGAGCTCAGGAGCGTTATGTGCCGGGGCCAGGAGAAAGCTCTTCAAGGAGGCAGCATGAACAGCACTTGTACCATCATATGCGTGGACTTTGTACAAATAGTCTGAGAAATTCTTAGCCCTTATCATACAAGACCAGCCAAGCTTGCCACAAATACTGAAGTTCATTGAAATGTTATTTGTTTGTTTGTTTAAATAAGGTCTTGTTCTGAAACCCAGGAAGCTTAAATACACTATGTAGCCTGACCTGGCATCTAGCTCAAGATCCTCATACCTCTGTTTCCTGTCACACATATGTGTGACACCAAGCCCATAAGTTGAGATGAAAAATAACTTTTCTAATAAATAATATAAGGTATAAGTGCAAATTCCTTACCTCTGATGAACCTCTATGGGCCAACTCAATGATCAGAAAGGCAATACATCTTTTCAAATGTAGACACTATGTTTTAACCGGTGACTTCTTCCTGCTGCCTCATTTTGCAGCATGTGTATTTCAAGGTACTTTTCTTTATAAACAACACAGTTAATACATGTCAAATGCTCAAAGAGTCAAAGGGGTCATTGAATTCTTAACTGAGAAGTTGGAGGTACAGATGACTCTTAGACTCTGTCTTAGTTACTGTCCCATTGCTGTGAAGAGATGCTATGACCTAGGCAACTCTTACAAAGGAAAACATTAAATCAGGGCTTGCTTACAGTTTTAAGGGATTAGCACATAATCATCAGAGTATGAAGCAAATAGACATGGTGCTCCAACAGTAGCTGAAAGCTTTACATCACTTTCTTCAGACAGCAAGCAGAGGGTGGGATACTGGGCCTGGTGTGGATTTGTGAAGCTTCAGAGCCCACTCCCAGTAGCATTCCCATTAGTTGTGTTTTTACTATAGCCTGATTTACAGAAACAAAGGGGCTACTGAAAAATTAGCTCATCTCTGCACATTGGAACATACCAAGCAGGAGAACGGGAAGGATTTCTAATCTATACATTGAGTTTCATGCTGATAGGATCACATCTGAAGTTATTTCTTCTTAATGAGAGAGCCACATCTAAACAGATAGAATCCAGTGATGGCATCATACCAAGTAAAGTCTACCTGGATATGAGAGGGGAATTCCTCAGTCTCAAAAACCCGCATGGCTTCATTGAAACAACAGAGGTGACACCCTCCAACAGAATTTCTGAAAGTTATTATGAATGAGAGGAGAAAAACAGATGTCTGCCAAACAGGCAGATACTCAAAATTACTGTAGGTATGCTGTAAAAATGTTCATCAGCAAACTTAGGTGATGGGGAATGTACTGTGTATGTTTATCTTATTGATTGTTAAATAAAATACTGTTTGGCCAATGAGACAGCAAGTTAGATGGGACTAGGAGTCAAAGAGGATTCTGGGAAATGTAGTAGAGAAGTGGTGATCCAGGCAGGAAATGACATAGCAAGGAGACTCATATTTAAGCGAAGGTGAAACAGGAAGGGTCCCTTTTTCCCTTCGCCTCCTCCAGTGGCAGGATGTGATCCACCGGCAAGGGAGGATGCCAACAAGGCGTCTGATAAGATAAGTCTTATAAAATATATAGGTTTATAATTAAGACTGAGCTAACAGATGAGAAATCCTAGTCATTGGCCAGGCAGCATTTGTACCAAATACAAGTCTCTTTGTGTATTCATTTGGGACCTAACTCCGGCAGGCGGCTTTTGCAGAAAGATTTATCATAACACTTAGGAATTATTTTGTGCCCTGTGTTTTGTTATTATTGTCATTAATTAGTTTTTAATTCTTTTCATAGAGTGTGTTTTGAACATATTCTTTTCATTTTCCTAACTATGCCCAAATCCTCCCATTTCTTAGCCACCCAACTTCGTGTACTCTCTCTCTTTTTTCTCTCTCTCATGTGAGCATGCATGTGCGCGCGCGCACACACACACTCTTCCAAAAACAAGCTAAATAAATTTTAAAAAGTCAAAAATGTGGAAACAAAGCAAAATAAAAGCAAAAGCAAAGAAAAACATGGAGTCCATTGTATGTATGCCTTGTAATCAGGTTGCTATTGTAGGTCTCAGGGTTTGTAGCTGGGTGATATTGAAGGTTACGTTTCTCCTCTAGTTGTGTGAAGAGTACCTTCCAGCACCACAATTGCCAGTCAGGAGAGATGCAGCTGATATTTGGCCACCAGTTCTCCATTTTTCCATGTTCAATGACAAAAGTAAGGGCTGTCTTCAGCTACCACCAAGTTGTGAAGCATAACCAGCAGATTTGCCAACAGTCTATGGTGTTTAAGTAGGGTCTATGGACCCCTTTCTCAATGACTCAGCAAGATATGTACCATTGCTGGCACTGGAGGTTTTACTTGGGGCACTGCCTTCCCATTATATGGTGACATCATTGAAATGTCTTTCATATTTGTATAATTTAGGAAGCTTCTATGGTGGTATGCTTCCATACATTTTTGTAAAGGGCTTCACTGTTTGTTGTCCTTCCTCACATTTCCTGCTCTATTCTGTTCTCCTATACCCTTCCCTATTTAATCCTCCTACTCTAGTTTCTCCTTTATTCCTTTATAATTTAGATATAAACACGTATCTAAAGCTTAAAAGCTAGCATCCTAATATAAGATAAAACAAACACTATTCATCTTCTGGGGTCTGGGTTTACCTTGTTCAGATTTGTTCCTGGATCTATGCATTCACCTGTGAATTTCATTTTTCTTAACATCTGAATAATATTACATTGTATAAGTGTATCATGATTTCATTAGACATTCATCTGTTGACTGGCATCTAGGGTGTTTCCAATTTCCAGCTATCATAAACAGAGCAGAACATGGATGTACCAGGCTTTTACTTTTGAGCCATCAAACAGATTTGAAATTATGACCCATAGACTTCTTTATTAATTATGAGTGCTTGAGAGCCTAGCTTAGGCTCATTTCTTGCTAGCTCTTAAAACTTATCCCATTTCTCTTCATCTACATTTTGCCTCCAGGCATTTTTCCATTCTGTATGTCATACTCTGTGCCTGCTGGCTGGTGGCTCCCTGGCTGACCCTGCATTTCTCCCTCTCTTTCTCCCTTGTTCTCTCTTCTCATTCTTCTCTCTTCATCCCTCCTTTGCCTATATTTCTCCTCCTACTTATTCTCCCTGCCCACCAGCCCCACCCATCCCTGTCCTGCCTAGCTATTGGCCATTCAGCATTTTTATTAGGCCAATCAGGTCCCTAGGCAAGCAAAGTGAAACAGCAACACATCTTTTGATAATTAAACAAATGCAACAAAACCAAATGTCACATACTTTTACACAGTTGAAGTAATAAGCCAATGCATAATCAAAAGTAGCAAGTCTTTGCCTAGTTAAAAATAGTATTCCACGTACATGGATGAGCAAGTATCTCTGTATTAAGATGTAGGGTCCTTTGGATAAGAGCCCATAAGTGTCCCCTAGGTTTTTAAAAGTATTTCTGGATAAAATGAAGCAAGTATGTTGGCTGGAGAGATGGTTAAGTGGGTAAAATTACTACCAGGTAACCCTGCTGAACTGGTTTTGGCCTCTGAAATCTATATAAGAGTAGAAGCTCTGACCATCTACTGAACCATCTCTTCAGCCCTAGAACTTCTTTTTTTCTTTTAAATACCTATTCTTTAACTTTTATTGAGTCTCTGTGCATATCACATTCTGCCCCCTGATCCTACTTAATTCCCTGTCCCCTCGTCCCCTTGCTTCTGACATCTGCCCATGCAACACCCATCTGAGAAAAGTTTGCTAACAGAAAAAGGGAGAAGAACCTCATTCATTGTGGAAGCTGTCGCATGACCCATTGAGTCACACAGTTTACCATTTAGTCCATTCGTCTTTACTTGTAAATGTTCATTTCTATAAGTCATTGGTCTGGTTTAAGGCCACTGCCCTCTGCTATACAGTAGGTAATGTGCTCTCACTGGGGCTCCTAGTGGATATCCCATTGTTGTCCTGTGTCATGGAGATACTGCTGTTTTGGATCTGTGGGGGTACATCTCCTTCACATGCTGTAAGAGTTCATAGATATGGTGGACGTTAGAGTGGACGGACTCATAGCCCTGGTTCTGGATATGGATGGTAGCTGGGTTGGTTAGACCACCAGCTTTCCCTTATAGTCACTAGACAGCACTGCATCTGCTACCTGGCCCAGAGCAGCCTGAAGCAAGGGGTGTGGCCAGTTCTAGTGTTCTCAGGTCACCAGACCCAGCACTCTCACATTCACACCACCCAGACCAGTTCTACTCTTTTGTCAAGTACAAGACCCTCTTCCCCAACTCCTGTGGAGAGTATATGCAGAGTGTGTGTGTGTGTATGTGTGTGTGTGTGTGTGTGTGTGTGTGTGTGTGTGTGTGTAGGAGGGGAAGGGCCAGCTCTCCTACCCTCATGCCCTCAGTTCTGGCTCTGTGTGTTTTCCATTCGGGGATCTCTCCTGTGTCCTGCAGCTAGTGAGGGATAGAGCTAGCTCCCTCACTCTTGTGACCCCAGGGCCAGCTCTCTCTCCTGCTGGAGGTAGCAAGGGGTAGAGTGAGGAGGTCTTCTTTCCCTCACCAATGGCATTATTTTCAACCAACAGGTTTCTGAGAATAGTAAATTATGGGGCAAATGTAGCACTGACTTGTTTTACTTTGGTTGTCAGGTAAATGGTCACAAAATCTAAATAAAAAAAAAAGACAAACAATTTTGATTGTACAGTAACAAAACTGTGTCATTGTTGTCTCTGAGTGCTTTTTGTGCAAAGCACATTTGATAATAATGTGAATTCTTTTAAGCTATTATATTCTGTGACCATCTGGGGAAATAGTTTGGAGGGTAAATCCATCAGAAAGGATATTAAAAGGAAAAACAACAGACATAGTTGATTGTTTTTGACAGTCTCTTACAGTATGATATCCAGGGTCCATATCACAGTGATAATACTGAAAAAAAAATTTCTAATGACTTCATCATTGTTCCCAGCAGTGTCCTGGAGTTCCAATTCTAAGGGCAAGGCTTTATGTAGGCATCCGATGTGAAGATAGAACAAGGAGAATTTTGTGAGAAATTGTTTCTTCACATGAAGTACACTTGATAATAACATTTTAATGTAATATTGACATTTCTGGTTTTTAACTCTGTTGGGCAGAGTCTGGAGGGAAGGAAATTCACTTGTGGTGGCCTCAGCATGAGGGCCTGGCATCATGACAGCTCAGCTCACACTCATCCTAAGTCAGACACACTCCAGTAGAAAAGATCTAAGGTTTCCTTCATATTTCACAGAAGCAGATTGGATTTCATGAGAAACAATGATGACATTTTCTTGATATTATTATTAGAGCGACTATTATGGACAATTTTAGAAGTCAGTTTTTATAGGTTTCATAGTAGTAAAATGTTGATAATTTCCATTATTGTAGTATGTGTCTATATATATACATATACATATACATATGCCTATTTGATCAATGTACTGATTTAAATATGTGGACTGATTTGGTCAACTAGGTTAAATTGCTGTGCAACTGTGCTAAACCTCCAAACCAACAATCCTTCTAGCATGCATGGATGAACTGGATTAGCTGTGTGCTTGCTCCTTCTGACCCACATGCCTATTGCATCCAGATCACCTTGGGGCTAGTTGTGTATGCAGGATCTCAACTGGAAGCCCATAGTCAGAGGACCAGTGTCAGTCTTTCACAGCATCTCTGGGTAATTACAGCCTTAACTACACCAGGTGTTCCTGGCTCAGGCTGCACATTAGAACCACATTGGGTGCTTTCTAACAGTTTTCTTTCCCAGACCTAATAAGGAGACCATTGAAATCAGACTAAAGTTGGAACCTTGGCATTGGCATTTTTAAATGCATGCCAAGTAGTTCTAGTGTGCAGGCAGGCTTGAGAGCTATTGATTTCACAATGTCAGAACAACCAGCGAAGTTGCTATCTTATAAAAGAAGATAACAGAAGAAAAAGTCAACTCAATAACTTAGTGTTTGGTGCCACTTAACAAATGATTGAATTTTTAACTTTTAATAAGTTTGCTTGACTGCTGTGTGAACACAGGCTGCTAGGTTTCTACCTGTTCAAGACTACGTGGTAAATCGGGACAAGGAACACATTCTATCCAACTAAGGAAAGGAGGTTTGGGGGGTCATTTTTCTACTTTATTTCATTTTCCAACCATGTTGTCCAGCCTGACAGATGTAAATGTATACATTGCATTTGCTGCACCTTTGAATGTCTACCATTTCCAGGCAGTTCTCATTTTAAACCACTCCCCTGCTTCTCAAATTAAGTTCCTAACAGTTCCCCCTCTGAATTCTATTGCTCTCTTCTCCTGTCCCAAGGACTTGCCTCATGATCTTATATTGTTAACTCTACTAGCTAATGACACAAAGTACCCTGTTGTTTGGTATCTACATATGATGTCAAGAATTAGCCATGGCAGGTATGAACAAGCTAAAATGATTAAATAAATTGTAGCATGGTAAACATGAACCCCATGTTTATGGATAAGCAAGCAGTCTTCAGTAAGCAAGTATGTCTCCCTGATCAGTGCTAGAAGTGAATTATTTTTCCTAAGACTATCACACTCAAAGAACAGAGTCTATTTGATTGTGTGTGTGTGTGTGTGTGTGTGTGTGTGTGTGTGTGTGTGTGTGTTCAGCAGAGTATATAGTTACAAGTCGACTAAGAATATAAACATACCAAAGCTTATGTAGAGAAAGCTCATTGTCAAGTCTATACCCATTATATCTTGAGAGCATAGTCAGTGATTATTTTTAATTTTTTTCATGAACTCTATGTCTTTGATGAGAAAATATTAAAATCTTGTGAATAAGTCAAGGGGGCAGTTATCAAAATAAACTTTACTTTAAAGTTACATTTTTCATACACAAGTAGCATCTATGTGGCTTTCTCTCTTCTAACAAATATGAAACTCAGAGATATGGCTAAACATTTTTGTGTAGGGGATCTAGAGATGGCTCAGCAGTTAAGAGCATTAACTGCTCTAGCAAAGGCATGGTATTCTGTTCTGGCATTCCCATGGAGGCTAACATTCATCTGTAACTCCAGGTCCAGGAGATGTGGTGCTTTCTTCCGTGGGCACTGCATGACCATCACCTATAAACACACATGCAGGCAATACACACACGCACGTAAAGTCAAAATAAAGCTTAAAAAATTGTCTAACACTCTATCCCATCCGAAGAAGGCCAGTACTGTCACAGAATACACCTGTCTGCCCCCCTAAGAAGAAATAATTTATATCTTTTCCCATATTTTAAGATCCCTTTCAATTTATATATACACATATAAAATGTTACTGTATGATTCATGATAGTTGTAATGTCGTTTATCATGTAAAGTATATTATTATACTTAGGAATTAAGAATTTTGTTTATATGTACAAAATGAAAGACCTGGGAAGGATGTCTAATCTAGATGTTGACAGTTAAGATTCAGAATTATATCTCAACTCTGCAGAATAATACCCCAAAGACAGAAAGAAAAAATGTAACTTGTATAGATATTAAATTCCTGCACCAAGAATAGGCAACAGATAGAGAATTCTGGTTTAACATTATTTTATATGAAAAACACCTAAAGGTCACGCTACCACAGACTCAGAATGTAATAAAAAATTCTTGCATTTTGACACATCAGTAATTCTTATCTCTGAAATAAACTTTACTTTCAAAATACTAGGACTTCATCCAGAGTATCTTATATTTCAGAAGATATACCAAACTTGTGGAAAATATACTGTCACTTTTATTTGCCTGGTAAATGAAAACCCTTTTGCTACCTTTGGTCAAATATTCTTACGAATCTTGAGATTTTGACATGGAGATATGCAGTGATGGTCATTGTCATGGTGGCTTTCTGTGTTCCTTGTAGAAAAATGAACTTTCCAGTGGGTGACTCATGTTTTAACAAAGACTGTTCACCCGAAATATCTTTTCCAGAAGGTGTGCATGTACGAGCAGTAAGAATCTAATTAGCCCCTGAAATCCACTCCCCAAGCCAGGAGATGATGGTTACTGTGACACTTTCAGAAAGATATTGCCCACCCTTCTTTCCTCCCTCTCTCCCTCCCACCTACCCATCCTCTGTCCATCCATCCCTTCCTCCCTCCCTCCCTCTCTCTGTCTCTCCCTGCCTCCTTTATCCCCTCCCAGTTATACAGCTTAGATTAACCTGGAATCTAGGTTTCTCTTGCTTTAAAATCTGGGATTACAGGCACTTCACCCTCAGCCCTCATTTCCACTTATACAAACCTCCAAATAAGAAAGTTTAGAATTTATTTTTTTTAATTCATAACAGTCTACAATTTGTTCTCTTGTAATTCTAAATATCTATGTAGTGATTGCATGAGGCACAATGAAGTGTAAGTTCTGGGAAATGAAATAATTTTTCAATGAGAAATCAATATTATATTTGTGTATTCTGGTAGTATTTATTGCTTATAATAAAGCATAGGTAATTATAAATTTTTCTGGACTATTTTCCATTTTATTCTAAAAGCTAATAGCCGATCTCTTATACAAAAATGGTGTTTCAGCAAATAGCCACTTGAACAAGAAGCTAAATTAGTGGGACCAATGTATTGATGTTTTTCTGAGAACACTAAGCCACGGTTTCATTTGAGTCATCTATCTTTGCTCTGATGTCTACTGTAGCACATGAGAAGGAGACTCAAGGTCTTAACTCCATTACTGGCTTTATTCAGCACTCTCAGACCAAGAATAGGTGTTTATCTACTAGTGTGCACTTCTCCAGAGAGAGTAGCTCATTGTAATTCTCTCCTCCAGTTTTCCTTCCCCAAGGAAATATCTTTATCTCAGATCTGTCTAATTAGTCAGTACATGAGGAACAGAAAATTGGGAGACAATCACAATGCTCATGGTTGCTGTCCTAAAAAACAAAAGAAAAACAAAAAAACAAAAAAACAAAAAAACAAAAAACAAAAACAAACAACTCAGTAACATTCCCATCTATATTTTCTTGTTTACATGGTGGAGCAAAATGGATCAAACAAGCATGGATTTGTGGAAACAGAGATGGTGCTTTTGTACAATATAACACATACTGTGTATCAAAGAAATATTTGTACCACTTCTCTGAAGTTAACATTGGAATGACATTGTAATCCTGGCCATCTGTCTTCCTCCTCTAGACATCGATGAATGTGCCGTGGTGAATGGAGGCTGCCAGCAGCGCTGTATTAACACTCTGGGCACCTTCCACTGTGAGTGTGATACAGGGTACAGACGCCATGCTGACGAACGCACCTGCATAAGTGAGTAAATATTAGAACCAGCTTGAAGCCATTTTCAATGAAAATCGACCTGCCCGTGCAAGGGGCAGAGGAGAAAGATTTTTCTATTGTAAAAAATATCTGTAGAAACTGATGGCAGTTGAGTTCAGGTCTATCTTCTAAAATATAATAGGCATTTTGCTATTCAAAGATGGAGAAAGAAATGCAGAAATTAATGTTATGAGCACAACTTGATTCTCCATACATGTGATTATTTCTATAATGTGTAATTTTGGCATATTTGGTGGCATGTAAATTTGTTATTTATTGCTTATACAACAAATATGATACCAAACTAAAATGATGGGGTAAGTTAAACCCCATCATGGTAATACTAGATACAGTGATTTCATGTAGAATTGTGCTCAGAAATAAATCCAAGACTAAAACTCAGTCATCAAAAAAATTCTAATATATTATATTCCAAAGAACTTGAAGTTACCCAAGTACATTTAAGACTATACGTATTTAAAATAGGTTACAGAATGTTTATTTTGCCACAAATTGTCCTTAAATGTAATTTTGGAGCAGTAAAGTGAACATTCATTTCTTTGTTTACATGATTTTGAGTTTGTGGATTTCCTGAAATAGGTAAATGCTGCTTTTGTAAATGCAAAGGAAGGAGTGGAGTTTTAAGAACACTCTTCCTGGTGTGATTATCAATGTTCCTTGTATTCACTGAAATAATTTGAGTAAACGTGTGTTTATTTTTTAGTAAGTCATGATTTTCATCTGACATAATGCTCCTTCCTTTTTTATCTCAGGTCTCTGATTAAAGTAATTAGCAACATAGTATAGGACAGGTTAACCATTTCAACTTTACTGAATTGTTATTAGTAGCTTACAAAGTATTTTATAATGTGCCGCTTGGAATGTAAATCACCATTGACAATGAGTGTGGGAACATACATGCCTTCTGCTGTTCCTAGCATGTCTGAGGGGATGCCAACAAGCAGGCAAGGATGCTTTATCCATTATCCGATGCTCATGTGAGAAAACAGGCTATGAAAGTATGAGAGAACAAAAGGAGAGGGACAAGAGGGAAGAGGAGATCTTTTTCAAAGTCTATCGAAGACGCAGATAGAAGGCAGACCTTTATAACTAGGAACTCAGTTCAGCATGGTGGTAGTCACAGATAGCTCATCTGGTAGGACAGTGGCCCTGGCACATTTATTAAATGGAAACATCCTCTTGTCTTTGCAGGATCAATGACATTTCCATTCCTAGGTCATGTGCTGCTAACATCCCCTCAAACTACTGCCCAAGTCACAGCTGTGCAGGAGTAGCAGGAGCTGATATATGCAAATGAGATATTTGTTGGGAAAGGACAAGCCAAAGCTGGTGAACATTTTATCTAAAGTAAAATCATTTCTTGAAGTAGTAGTTTATATGAATCATTAATATTGGGTCTCTGTGGAAGGGCAAGACAAACAGCAAGCATAGCTAACTTTTGTCTGGGGGTAAAATTAGTTTACTAAACTTTTAGCAGTCATTAGCGGCTCTAACCAGCCACTCGTCTCTTCTTCGCCATCATGGTTGTTGTGTTAATAACATTTTGACATAATTGAGTTTCTTTGGATTAGTATATTGTAAGTTACCACATCTATTTCTAGTCCTTAGAAGGATAGTCTCACTTTATATACACGAAGCCTCTATAACAGTATCTTAACTTCTGCTATGTATGTAGGTCATTCTACTCGGAATTTCAACATGTGTACAAATGGAATGTATTTTATGCAACTAACAAGTAAACTAAATACATGTGAAATGTAAACTCTGTTGCCACACTCAGGTCAGGGCTCCAACTTCCTGGTTGGCATTCTCCAGAAACTTCTGGGCAGAGCCTCATTCAGACTTACTTGTCTGTGACAGTGGTCTTGATGTCTTTTTGTGCACATATGGGGAAATTTGGTTACAGAAAGACTATTAGGAATCTCTGACAGTGTGGTCATATCAACCTTGAGAAAGAGGTCTTTGCAAATGCATTGTGTTTAAAGGTTGAGGTGGAGCCTTCAGGACAACTGTTTGCTATTTGTACAGAAAGAGCCCTGTAGAGAACTGACCTACCATGTTCTGTGCTTGCGATGAGTCTGGAACAAATTCTTGTAATATAGCCAAAGCTGGCCTTGAACTCAATCCCCCTGCTTCAGCCTCTTAAGGGCTTGGGTTACTTACTGGTGGGAATCACCATTCACAGCTTCATTGGAGAATTTTATCTAACAGAAGACAGAATAGTGTCTGGGGTTGTAGTAGACATTTGTCATGAAACTCAAAGAGTCACAGAAAAGAGAGCAAGAAAATGCTGGGACTTGAGGACTTCAGTGTATTTGAACTTAGGTCCCTTCCTTTGCTTTGTTGCGTACTACTGTCTGTCAGTCACACATCTGGGAGAATGCTTCTGTGCTGTTGCAAGTATGTTGACTCCACATGGAATTGTAGACGCTTCTTTCCAGAAAGGGCCTAATCTGCAAGGCATCACTTTGTCATTAGCCTCTGTTGGAATCACAAGGTCACACATACAGGTATAAAAGGAGTCTATGATAGCTGACATATGTAACAGGAAATTACATGTATCAGCTTCTTGGCTCCCACAAAGGCTTGTTTGGGTTGCTGATGAAATACAATATATATATTCAGTGAGAAGTTTGAGCAAGTTTTAAATTTCTCTCAAATCCTTTTATGTGTTTGTGACACCCCAAAATATCCCAAATACATTTCTATAAATGATGATATTTCTTTAAAAGGATATATAAAGGAGAAACTTGTGACACCTTTATGTCATGGTGATGTCCTATACGACTGTCATATGCATGAGGCACAGTTGTCCAGTGATTGCTCCTTCCTTGATCTTCTATGTAAAAAGATTCCAGGACAGGGGGAAAGCTCAGTCACTAAAATGCTTTCCTCACAAAGATGAGAACCAGAGTTAAGTCCCCAGAACACATTTAAAATTCTGCAGCATGGTGGTAGTGCATGCTTGCAAATCACATCTGGATTACTGAAGAGACAGGTTAATCCCTGGGGCTTATTGGGGCTGGTCTAGTTGGTGACTTGAGGCCAATGAAAGAACCTAAATCAAAGGAGATAGACAAAGTTTCAGAGGACAATGCCAGAAGTTGTCCTCTAACCTTCACAAGCACATACATACAAGTAAACAACCATTCTATATGTACATATCAACGTGTATACACAAACACACACACACACACACACACACACACACACACACACTAGTTTCCTGATGTCCTTAGGCAGCACGTTTCCCATGCCACAGCACCTTGTACCTTTCTGAAGATAATATCAGAGCTGTTCTGAGTAGAAGCACTGTACATAAGGGCATCACAGCAAATGACGCCATTGGTTAGAGTAGGGTTTAGACTCAGCATGAGAAAGCCAACAGGAGTAGGGTCTAGACACTTGTACAACTAACACGATGAGTGGGAAGAAAGTGAAAAACAGAATAAATGTATCAGGCTTTAAAAGAGCAGAGGTATTAATGCTCACATGAGTTTGTGTGTCAGATTGTGTCTGTGTAGACTCAGGACTGTAGCACATGTGGGCAGGTGACCTGCAGCAAGCCACCAAATCTGTCTACATCCTGGTTTCCTAATGTAGAAATAGATACATCATTCCTAGAATGACTTCAATACTACATGTTAAAATTTTACAGACTCCACAAAACTGTGAAATCATTATAAGCCATCTGCTGAGGAAAAACCTCTGTTGGATTGTGCATATCGAGCAACCTTTTATAACTTGTATTTTATTTAAGAATAGTTAAGGAACTCGAAATTTAAAAACCCAAGCATTAAAATAGAATGTGAGAACTTCGTGATTAGTTTAATAATAATAAAAAATCAGTGGGTACTTAAATGATTTGATTATATATGCACACTTAGGTGCTTTTTTAAAAAACAGTTTTCCATATCATTGAGGTGTACTTATGAAGAACTTGAAGAGAGATGGAGCCCATTTTCCTATCTCAAAGAATAAAAGTTTCAGAGCCAAAGAGGTCAAAAGACTTTCATGCAGAAAGAAAATAATTTTCTGAAAAATCTACTTAATTTCACTTCAGATATATTTTCTTTAAATTTCTGATAAATGTAAATGAACAAATGAAACATAGCTCACGAAGACACTGCTAAATCAAATTCATGGCCCATTTTAGTAAATACAACTTCCACAATGGCTATTGGTAATGCAAATACCAGTGAGGAACTTAGAGCATTACCTTACTCACCATTGAGGATTATTTAAACATTGAATACTAAATAACAAAGGACATAAGAACTTCACTCAGAAGGATTTGCTTACTAGGGAAAGATATGAACTTGTTCTGTAGCTCTAAGCCTTGGGACTTTGGCAGTGTTCTCTGCTATATAGTGTCTCTGTATAATTTTTAGTTGGCTATTGTCTTATCATTGATAGATACAATGGAACCTAAATAATGATAATATAGAAAGACAGCATCTATTTCCAGTGACTGTCTTCAAATGGCTAGGGAACAGAAACTATTGAAAATCAACTAAACTTTTTAGTATTTGGTTATGCAATTCACATTTTTAGTAACTTGTAAAGCTTTGGATATAAGTTGGCATACCGCTTAAAATCTGTCTTGAATTTCCATTTTTAATGCCAGCCTTGGAAAGATGTTCATCTCAGATACCATTAATAAGTATGTCCACCCTCTGGTGTACAGGCTGAAATCAGTCTTCTCAGAGAGATGAACTAATTAAGCAACGGAAAACTTAAATGCTTCCACAGATCTCTCTCTTCCCTTCGCACCTTCATCATTTAAGCCTATTAATATTTCCCCCAGAAAGAAACAAATGCAATCACAGATGTCCACAATGAGAAACCTTAGGAAAAGAAGGTTTGTTAATGCTTTCAATCTTCAGAAAAGTCATGCCTTCATGCTGCTTACTTGGAATAGTCAGGAAGTATTTTATTTATCATCTCTTCTTTATTCCCAGTAAATGAAGGGAAGAGGATTAAAGAGTCACAGTCCTCTGTTGTGTTTTCTGTGAATATCACATTGTTCCATTCAGTTAGAAATATGTAAATGCCACTATTATATTTTAATCATTTATGAGTATGTAGACATTGGGCAGCAAGGATGATATATATGCACAACAAAGAAGCTTAAAAAGTGGTTTAGTAAGTGAATCTCTGAGCTTAAATATCCTTACATGAGCTTTGCATGAGCTCTGTGTTTTAAGATAATGCTGAATTTAAATACTGAACATGAGAAAACCATTAGATGTGCTGGTCTTCACACAATAGGCTCTTTTGTTTTCTCTCAGTGCTCTGATGATGTCTGGCTTCATTTCACACAGGGAGTAGGGGCTCAGAAATGCAGAAAGATTGCTTTCATATTGGAGAAGGAGGTTAAAGACTTCATTGTAACTACCTTTCAATTAGCTGCATTATTTATGAAGAGAAATTAGAAACAGAATTCATTTCAGATGACAGCTGATGTGTTGAACCGGTCTATGTCAGGTTAAAAAAGTTGTTTAGTTTGTCAGATTGATGGCATTTCTCCGTCATTATGAAATTCATCACCCTTGCAATATTAAGCACTTTTATGTGGTGGGTGCTAAATTTAGACCTTCAAAGTTGAATTTAAGAAACACTTCCCCTTTGCCTCTTCATCCCCATTGTATGGCCTTTCATAAAGATTAAGAATTTATCAAGTTTTCATCTGATGTTGAGTTTTTGCATTAATTCTGCAGCATTTGTCCACTCAAGTGTCAGGAAGACACTGAGAATTTTTCTGTTTTTTCTCAGACTTCAGACTCAGGAAGTGAGGGCTGACAGTTTTGAGAGATTGAGGCATCAGTTTTGGGCGCACCATAGAAAAACTGTGTGAGCTCAATGTACTTCTTTTGTTCCTCTGATTTCCACAATTTGTGCCATCTCTAGATCTCCCCTTTTATCTATAATAATATCAGAAAAATAACCCACAAAAATCAATATTATACATTACACATGAGCATGTCCATCATAAAAGAATGTATCATCCCACAACAAATGGGTGCTTACAGAGTGTAGAAGAGATCCAGTGTGGGCTCTGGGGCTAAATGAGCAAACAAGAAAAGTTCTTCAAGGCCCATGAAGTGATGAAAATTCCTTTGAATAGCAATGTGATGATCTTCAGTTTCTATGCCTAAGGTTAGAACAGACAGATCACACACACACACACACACACACACACACACACACACACACACACACATACACACACACACACAGAGGCATGAAAGCACACAAAGAACACATGTACAACTTTCTTACATAGACATAAACACCAAATAATAAAATGTTCACATGATGGTATCCATAGATGGCAAATGCTATTTCTCTTTTGTCTCGGAGAAGAAGCTGTCTTTACATATCTTATTTTTATGATATTTTCTTATTTTATTTATGAAATATGTGTTATGTACAATATCAAATTAAAAAAACACAATATAAAAAGCAATTAATTTTCCCTGTGTTGCCTAGCTGACTTTACAGTTCATTGTATAACAACTACTACATAAGATAAACTTTAAAATGAAGACATTAAATTCATAACTATCATGTAACAATATCCCAGTAAATCATGGCTCTGACCAATGATTTTTAGCTATTATATGTCCACCCCATCATTTCCTGACAGAGTACTTACTCAAAATAGAAATGCTTATTAACATTAGGGAGTTTTAATTGTGTAACTGAAAATGTAACATGTTAATTTTACATTCCTAATTTATGACTACGTATCATAACACTTGGAATTGGGGGTAATCTGGGAAGAGTATATATTGGGGAAGTATCTGTTCCCTCTTTTCAGACTAAGAATTTTAACTTTACTACAAGGATATACATACATACATACATACATACATACATACATACATACATACATACATATTATGTGATCTGATCTAGTTACTCAAGTATAAGTAGCTCAGTTTATCAGTCTGGAGTCCACGAGAAAAGGTGATGGTGCAGGTAAAATCCTGAGTGGATTGTCCCTCAGGAAATATTAGCTGGTGCTTTTTGTTGGCACAGCCATAGGATTAAGTACAATGACAGATGTTCAGTCCCTGTAGATATAAATGTGTTCTGATGAGCCATGGCAATGGACGAGTGCTTGAAGATACTAGATTGTAGCAGAAGATGAAAGTTCAAATTTAACATCAGAGGAACAGAAGCTCACTTTCAGAGTTAGCACACCTTACACGAAATTCTAATGTGATGGTGTTGGTGGTAAATAGGAGTTATTCAGTAGTATTTGGTTTTACTCTAGGCTCCTGAGCTATCTAGTGTCAGATTCTTGGTCACCCAAGCAGTATCCTGTATGGATTACATTCCATCTCATAGAGTGGGCCTTAGATTATATCAAATATTACTTGTTTACTTTCCTACAATCTTTGTGATACCATTGCTCTAGCATATTTTGTAGGCAGGACACCATTGTAGATCAAAGTGTTTGTGGCTTGTTTGGTGCTTATGTTTCTCTTCTGATAGCATGGAAGGTAAGGTAACTTCTTATACCAAAGATGCTAGAACATAGAATAAAAGGTTTTATATAGGCACCAGCTCAGTTTCTCCATATTTACTGAGTTGTGTAGGGGTTGACTTCAGCAATGGAGCCTGCTGGGAGTTTATGGAGAGAAACCTAATAGTATCGGCAACAGCTTGGGTTGTTTGGGTGTTCCCATGGGACTATTTTGGCCAACAACTCAATTAGATGTAACCCAATCCCAGTCCTGGAAGCTTCATTTGGTGATAAGAGATGTTTAGCTGGGACTCTGTTTCCCCCATTATTTGGTGATTTCCTTTATATTGTTTTCATACATACACACACACACACACACACACACACACACACACACACACACACACACACACACACGAAAGCTTCTACTGTATTAGGTTTCCATACTACCCCTCAAATGACCCTTCAATTTAGTTTTCTTTTTCTGTATTCCACTCCTCATCCCTTCTCTTCTCATTCCCCACTTGTTCCTCCCGTTTCAAACAACACATAGTGCTGTATCTCTTTTATTGCCCTTGCCTAACATGATTTATCTTCTGCTCCTCAAGTCCACACCCAAACTTGGTAGTTCTATGGGTTATAACATGGTTGCTATTGGGCTTCACAAATAATATCCACATATAAGAAAATAATACCGTATTTTTCTCTCTCAGTCTGGGATACTTCACTCAGGATGATTTTTTTTCTTGTTCCATCCATTTACTTGGGAATTTCAAGATTTCATAATTTAAAAGCTAGCAATATTCCATTGTGTAAATGTGCCACATTTTCTATACTCATTCATCTGTTGAGGGAGATCTAGGTTGTTTCCAGTTTCTGACTATTATGTGAAGAGCAACAGTGAACATGGCTGGACAAGTGTCTCTGATAGGATGAAGCTACCTTTAGGTATATGCTCAAGAGTGTTATAGATAGGTCTTGAGCTACATCAAGTTCCATCTTTCTTTTTTAATAAATATAATTAGATTCTGATTGATTTCCCTTCTCCCTCCTATCCTCCTCTACCACCCCCCAACTAAAACCCTTCCTATCACATATCCTTTCTTCTATTCTTCCCCTGACTCAACCTTTCTGCTCCCTCATGACCTCTGCATCCTTCCTATTTCTGAGGAACTGCCACACTGATCCATAGTGGCTATACAACTTTGGACTCCCACCAGCAATGGAGGAGTGTTACCCTCACTCTACATTCTCACCACAATGAGCTGTCACTAGTTTTATTGATGATAGCCATTCTAATGGGTGTAATATGAATGTTCAAAATAGTTTTTGCCCTTTTTAAAACTCTCTCAATTATACCCAGCTTCTTTATCTCCACATAAAATCAGAATTCCTCCAAATGTGGAGATTCTGACAAGGGTATTAAGAAGTTACCCAGTTTCAAATCAGGGAGTGTTTTCTCCTTGTGTTGTGTGTCAGAAGCCCTGGCGTCTCCTTGCTTGTCCACAGGCTCTTCTCAAGTTTCACAGCTTTCTTTTGGTTCTCCTTTATCTCTGTGATAATTCAAAAACATCTTTGTTAGATTATCTGACCTCTAACTGCCCCCAAACTCCTGATCATCTTCAGAATTCTGCCTTGGACTCCTTTCTTTACCCTCCTGTGTGATATTTTTTCACTTATAAAACTTTCCCCTCTACAGTTAGCTAGAAGGCTGTGACGGCCAGGGCAGCATCTTTAGTTCATTTAGTTCTTTGTTTACTTTGAGCTACATGTGGAGCCAATGCCTGAGCCCCATCCAGTGAATGTCATTCTGAATTGCAAAGCTTGGTGCCCCTGAAGCTGACTTTCCTCCTTTTTTAAAAAAATTAAATCAGAAACAAGATTGTTTTACATGTTAATCTCCGTTCCCTCTCCTTTGCCTACTCCCCTTTCCCCCACTAACACCCTACCTATCCAATACCATTTCTGCTCCCAAGGGAGAGTGTGGCCTTCCATGGGGAGGTCTTCAGACTCTGTCATATCCTTTGGGATAGGGCCTAGGCCCTCCCCCGTGTGTCTAGGCTGAGGGAGTATCCCTCTGTGTGAAATGGGATCCCAAAGTCCATTCCTATGCTAGGGATAAGTACTGATCTACTACAAGAGGCCCCATAAATTTCTGAGGCCTCATCCCTGACACCCACATTTATGGGGTCTGGATCAGTTCCATGCTGGTTTCCCAGTGATCAGTCTGGGGGCCAAGAGCTCCCACTTGATCAGGTCAGCTGTTTCTGTGGGTTTCACAAGCGTGGTCTTGACCCCTTTGCTCATCACTCCTCCTCTGCAACTGGATTCCAGTTCAGTTCAGTGTTTAGCTGTGGGTATCTGCTTCTACTTCCATCAGCTGCTGGATGAAGGCTCTAGGATGGTATATAAGTTAGTCGTCAATCTCTTTATCAGGGGAGGGCATATAAGATAGCCTCTTTACTGTTGCTTATATGGTTAGTTGGTATCATATTTGTAGATCTCTGGACATTTCCCTAGTTGCTGATTTTGTTTTAAACCTATACTGGTTCCCTCTTTGATGGTATCTCTTATTTTGTTCTCCTCTATTCTTCCCCCTACACAACTTCCTGCTCCCTTATGTCCTCCTCACCCCTCCTCTTCTCCCCTTCTCATTCTCCTAGTTCCCTCTCCCTTCCCCCCATGCTCCCAATTTGCTCAGCAGATCTTGTCCCTTTTCCCTTATCTGGGGGATCATGTATGCCTCTTTTAGAGTCCTCCTTGTTGCCTAGCTTCTTTGGTGGTGTGGATTATAGGCTGGTAATCCTTTGCTATATGTGTAAAATCCATATATGAGTGAGTGAATACCATGTTTGTCTTTTTGTGACTGGGTTACCTTGCTCAGAATGGTTTCTTCTAGTTCCATCTATTTGCCTTTGAATTTCAATATTCCATTGTTTTTTTTTTTCTGCTGAGTAGTAATCCATTGTGTAAATGTACCACATTTTCTTTATCCATTCTTCAGTTGAGGGGCATCTAGGTTGCTTCCAGGTTCTGGCTATTACAAAAATGCTGCTATGGACATGGTTGAACAGATGTCCTTGTTGTATGAATGTGCTTCTTAGGTACATGGCTAAGACTAGAATTGCTGGATCTTGTGGTAGACTGATTTCCATTTTCCTAAGGAATCTCCATACTGATTTCCAAAGTGGCTGTATAAGTTGGCATTCCCACCAGCAGTGGAGGAGTGTTCCCCTTTCTCTGCATCCTCTCCAGCATAGATTGTCATTGGTATTTTTGATTTTAGTCATTCTGACTGGAGTAAGATGATATTTCAGACTTGTTTTGATTTGCATTTCTCTGATGGCTAAGAATGTTGAGCACTTTCTTTATGTGTCTTTCAGCCATTTTAGATTCCTCTGTTGAGAATTCTCTATTTAGTTCTGCACCCCACTTTATAATTGGATTTTTAGGTGTTTTGGAAACTAGCTTCTTGAGTTCTTTGTAAATTTTGGAGATCAGCCCTCTGTGGGATATGGGGTTGGTGAATATCTTTTCCCAATCTGTGGGCTGCTGTTTTGTCTTGTTGACTGTGTCCTTTGCCTTACAGAAGCTTCTCAGTTTCAGGAGATTTATTAATCGTTCATCTCAGTGTCTGTGCTACAGGTATAAGGTGTAATATCCAGGAAGCAGTCTCCTGTACCAATTCGTTCAAGGGTACTTCCCACTTTCTTTTCTAAGAGGTTCAATGTGGTTGGATTTATGTTGAGGTCTTTGATCCATTTGGACTTAACTGGATGCTGGCATGTGGAAGACTGCAGATAGATCCATGTCTATTGCCATGCACAAGACTTTCCTCCTTAGCAAGCACACTGCCTCAGGCCACCCCTTTCAGGGTAGTCCCCAAAATCATCTTCCACAACTCCCATCTCTTGGATACCATATACCCAAATGCCCTCAATCATAGCAGTGGTCTTCCCTTCCATAGTCCTACCTAAAGATTTTCCATTCTATGAATGCTGTCAGTAATGTCTGTATAAGCTCTGGTAGAAAGGTTATTACAACTGACTCTTTCTCTTTAATAAAATTTTTCATGCAATATGTTCTGATTCTGGTTTTCTCTCCCTCAACTTCTCCCAGATCCTCCCTACTTTCCAACCCACACAAATCCACACCCATTCTCATTAGAATTCAAATAGATCTCCAAAAAGTAAAACAAAATGAAAATAAACAAATCAGAATAGGACAAAACAAGCAAACAGGAAAAAAAAAAAGAGCCTAAGAGAAAGCACAGGAAACACATACAGAAGCCAAAACACACATATTTACCCACACAGAAAACACAGAAGAAAACAAAATCAGACTCTATGATGTATAATAAAAAAATTTGTAAACATGCCCAAGCAAAACATTGTAACCAAAAATAAAATAAAACGCTCCAATAGTACCACTGAGTTAATTTTGTATTGGCCCTTTACTACTGGTCATGGGTCTGTCCTTAAGTGTGGTTAGTACCCAGTGTTATTCCACTGAAGAAAACCAATTATTCCTTTGTGAGTGGCTGTCAATTGTATATAGCTTCTAGGTTAAGCATGTGGGCTTGTGTGTACTTCTGGTCTCATCCATGGGATCCCATTTGGCTTAGATGCACAAAGACTCCTGTATTTGTACAAGTGATTCTTTACTGGTGTTACCCACATACATACCCTTTGTAATCTGGTATCTTTACTGTCATAGTCATAGCTTTTTGTTTTTTCTATGTGGGGTGTGTGTGTGTGTGTGTGTGTGTGTGTGTGTGTGTGTGTGTGTGTGTGTGTTATATGTTATATGCCCATGTATATATGTTTGTGTGTGTTCTTTTCTATTTGAACATGTCTGGAGGCCAGAAGTCCACATCAAGATTTTTCTTCAACTTGTCTCCATGTTATCTTATGATTGGGTTTCACATTGAACCTAGACTTCAGTGCTTTTAAGCTAGAGTGCCTGCACAATGAGCCCTCATGATCTAACTGTCATCTGTCCCCTCTCCCTCCCACTCCTCCACCCCAGCCTAGAACCGGGATTGCAGATGCAAATGTAGCTCTTAACATTTTACATGGTGCTGGGAATTGAAGTTAAAACCTGAAGCTTACAAACCAAGATATTACTCATTGGGATAGTGTTGCAACTCTCATAGTGATACTTTGAAAATATAATTTTTAAAATTGTTCAAAACTCCTTTTTTTGTAGCACTTAGAAATGACCTCTACAGCCTGCTGTGTCGCAGTGTTCCAGGTTTGACTTCTGAGAACAGCTGTCTCACCTGACTTCTCTACTCCATGCTTCATAGTCACACAGGGGATTTGCAGACGCCTCTGTCAGTGCCCAGCAGCTTCCTCTTCCACATTCCCCATACCTCATGGCTTGCTCCTCAATTCCTTTCTCTTTTCATCCTCTTCCAACCTCATTCGACTTCATTTGCCTTTTTATACTCAGTTGTGCATCACCTTCTCTGAGAAGGCTTCTGAAACATACTCTTGTATTCCTTAGGAAATAAACCAACTGTCTCATGAGTTTGAAATGTTTGCTTGGACAAAACAGATGTTCCAGGAGATGAAATGCATAACTCAGCCATATCTCCAAATAAGAGAAGCAAGGCATGAGGGGCTACATTTGGGTTACGTCCTGATGAGGGTACCAACCATGCAGACATGGACATGGAGGAAGCAGTTTAGTATTCAAATGGAGGGAAGATGGGCCTTGTATTATCATTTTACCATGCATTGGTTAAGAGTGGGATTGTTAGCTTAGTGTTGTAAGTCTGGGATGCCCTGGTGTTCAGGATATATATCTATATAGCAATATATGTATCTTTACTCTGTCTCTATAGCTACAGAATTAGATACAGATATAAATAATGATAAAGATATAGATATAGGTATATAGATATAATCTTATAAGCCAGGAATGTTGGTGTGTGATAAGGAAAGTATCTGGTCATAATTCTGTGAAGATGAGCTGAAGTATAGTCATGATTTTAGATATATAAGATCTGTGAAACAGCATTTAAATGACCCCACCTGGCCAAGATAAAAGTAACACAAGGGAGCTGGAGAGATGGGTGAGTGTTTAAAAGCACTTGCTGAACTTGTAGACAACCATCATTCAGTTTCCATCACCCATGTCAGGTAACTCACAACCATCTGTAACTCCATTTAAGGGGATCTGTTGCTCTCCTCTGGCCTCTGCAGGCATTGGCAAACATGCGCAGGCATGTGCAAAGACATACAGTAGATGAAAATGAAAATGAAAAATCTTTAAAAACTATAACCCAGAATCTCTCACAACTGGAGATAAAGGTTTCATCTTTCCTGGGTCTCACATTAATCTTATGTTACTTCTAACTTTTGCAATGGTGACTGAAGCAAATTGTTTTATCTAGTGTCATGTATGAAATCAGTGTTCAACATATAAATATTCCTGCAAAAGGCTTTGCTTTGTTTGGAGATGGATATTTTCTCTGTCTTGTGATCTTCTCTTAATTAGATTTAAGGAGTTAATGGGGCTTGGCTTTGGCTCCAAGGAAATCGAGAGAAATATTGAAGTTTTAATTAAAGTGATTCCACTTAACCTATATTCTTAATTTAGAATCTTAATTCAGCTATTTTCTGGAATGGCTAGTTTTGTATTTTTTCTCTTTGCTTAAACCTTATTGTTAGTAATTATAATATAGATGTTTTATTTGCTGTGTATCGTGTCTCAAGACCTCTATGCAGGTTGATACAAATATCAATGTTATTTAAAGAACAATTAAATTCAAGCCTATCCTTACCATCCAGCCTCCTGTGAAAAGTCAAGTGATATCATAGACAACATTTTAAACCACAAATATACCAAAGATGTACATCTACCAGCCAACTGGATCATTTGCATATGGGTTCTCTGAAATATTGGGTGATTCTGTCATTGCCAAAGGGAGACACCATTACAGAAGGGCAAAGATATTTCTGGATAGAAAGAATAACTTGAATTCACAGAGCCTCATTGAGTGAACACTCCACAATGAATAGGATATGTGTGGTTATTAATGAAAGCAAAGGGTCAAAAAGGGATTGAGTGCATGCATGTCTTCAACCAGAACACACAGCAAAATTAGGAGTATGTCATGAAACCAGCTATATGCCAGGACACAGCTTTGAAGGTCTGACTTGGAAGGGCAAACCAGTAAAGAGCCAAGTTAGGGTTAAAATTTGAGACACAGATAAAGAGGAAATCAAGAAATACCAGGAACTCAGACTCTGAAAACTCTACCAGGGAACTTTAGAAATCATAAAATCAGATGGGCTGATGATCCAACTTTCAGGACCATGTATGTCCTGCTCCTTCAGGCCTGCTCATGAGGAATATTAGGACATGGACAAAGCCACCTGGGGAAAGTGGCTTTCTTCAGGTCTCTGGGTTGACAAGTCATGGGGAGTTGAGCAAATGTAGTCCCATAACCCAGTGTCCAGACATTTAAACAAATACTCTAGAGTCCTGGTAATTGTGCTTGGCATGCAATTTTGATTATGTCTGCCAGCATTAATGATTACTATATTTTAAAAATACTATCTCTAGCCTTTACAGTAATCTTAAAAGGCAGTGCTATCATCTTTATTTGTAGCAGACTGTGTATTAGAGGTTAATGTCAGAGATTCAGAACAAGACTTGGGTTTGCAGCTTCGCAAATTATTTCTCATGATAAGCACTTTAGGGGAGAAGGTTGAGCTCTGATTTACACTTTTTGAGATGAATATGGAGCATAGATGATAAGTGAATTTATCTGCCATGTAATTATGATAAAATTGTCTCTTCTTGGTTTTACAGCATGGTGATCTAGAGTCTTACTTCATATTCAGATTTGGGGTTTAAGGAAATCCTCTGTTTCTATTATAGAATAAAACTTAACATAGATACCCCATGGATTCTGTTTAGGTGTAGTATGTTAGCCTTCTAGTTAGCCAATTGGCTGAGTCGGTTCTGCTTATGTGGGACACACAGAACATGTCTTTGGGGTTAGGCTAAGTTGTTGGAAAAGACATGCCTACTACAAGTGATGTGTTTAAGTTTTATTGGTAAGGCTTTTTAAGGAAGGAAAAGACAATAATTAAAATGTAAATGGTTCATATTGGTGCATGTGGTACATGTGGTAGAATTGAGGAGCCTGGTAAAGAAATTTTTGGATGAAGGCCCAGTATGCAAATAATGGAGCTGGAGAGATGGCTTTAATTTGTGAGGACTTTAATTTGGATCCTGAGAACTTACATTAAAAGAGGCATGGTCATACACACTTGTAATCTCAGTTCTGAGGAGTCAGAGACAAGATGGTCCCGAGAGCTCCTGACCAGCCAGTCTAGATGACTGTTGAAGGTCCAGGTTCACTGAAACATTTATCTCAAACAATGAAGAAGTAAACAATAATTGATAAAAACACCTGATGTCAGTCTCTCTCCACACACAGTACTTGGGAACCTTCACACACATACATCCACACAAGAATATGTACACATGTATAACCTCCTGGTAGACACACACACACACACACACACACACACACACACACACACACACACACACACACAGCCTGGATTAGTGAGAGACTATGGCACTTGGCACTGTAACATTTATCATGACACTGAGTGTCAGCAGCTACAATCTTTTTCCCTGTGGGAACTCAGCAGTGTATATAGACTATAAATTTTTTAAATATTTTTTGAGATTCTAATATAATTAAATTATTTTCCCTTTCCTTCTCCTCCCTGCGCCCTCCTTAATCTCTTTCAAATTCATGGTCTCTTCTTTAATTTTTTTACATATGTGTATGTGTGTCTATACATAAATATAACCTGATCAGTCTGTGTAGTGTTACTTGTATGTAAGTTTCATGGCTGCCCATTTAGTATTGGAAAACCAACTAGTGTACTTTCTCCCTTCGAAATTAGCATCTGTGTTAGTGAAAATTCTTGGAAGTAGCTTCTGACATTCCTAGGAGACACAATCTCAATGCAAATTCCTCATTCCTCTGCTTTTTCTGATCCTTCTGCCCCCTTTTCCACCATGGAGGAGTAAAGTTGTAGATTATCAGTTAGAACTGGAATCCATAATTTTGTATTTTGATGGTTATGCTCTTCTCTGATGGTATCTGTTGATTGCAAAAATAAGTTTCCTTGATGAGGGGTGAGGACCTTACTTATCTGTGGGTATAAGGACAAATATTTAGAATGTAAGTGGGGGAAAACAATAGAAGGGATAATAGCAGGGTACAATTGATCTGAAAAGGGAAATGAGAAAACGTGAGGTTGTCTAAGTCATTGATCTATTGTTGTGAGGAAACATCAAGACCAAGGAAATTCTTATTAAACAACAACAACAACAACAACAAACCAAAAAACAACAACAATAACAACAAAAACATTTGGCAAGGGGTTTGCTCACAGTTTCAGGAGCTTAGTCCATTATTGTAATGGCAGGGAGTCTGGTGACACACAGGCAGAGAGGCATGGTGCTGGAGTAGTAGCTGAGAACTACATCCTGATCTATAGACAGCACATAGAGCAAGAGTAGGCCTGGCCTAGGCTTCTGAAACCTCAAAGCCCACCCAGTGACACACTTCCTCCAACAAGGTTACATCTCCTAATCCTTATAATCCTTTCAAAGTGTTCCACTCAATGGTGACTAAGAAATCAAATATATGAGACTATGGGTAACACTCTTATTCAAACCACCATAAGGGGGTATTTAAATCATGGAGGGGGAAGAAGCAAAGTACAGAAGGAAGAGGGAGAAAGTGAAAGGACAGTAATGATAATGTCTGAAAGGACTTATGGAATCATAATATTAGCTATCTATCTAAAAGAAAAGAAAAAAGAAAAAAAAACCTATAATACACACAAGTTTGTGTGTAAATTAACACATTTATTTTATTTTAGTTTTGGTTTTGGTTTTTCAAGACAGGGTTTCTCTGTATTGGTTTGGAGACTTTCCTGGAACTAGCTCTTGTAGGCCAGGCTGGCCTCGAGTTCACAGAGATCTGCCTGCCTCTGCCTCCCAAGTGCTTGGATTAAAGGCGTGAGCCACCAATGCCCGGTTAACACATATATTTTAAATGAAAATTTCCCATCTAGGCTGACACTGTTTGCCCCAAGAGCCAAAGACCATCTAAAAAGACCCAACACCAGACATAAAGCCCTCTTGTGAGTTGTTGACAAGGGCTGTCCAGAGACTCCCAAAACATTACAGGCTATTACTATTGCCCTGGGCTTCCACAGAAGTGTAAGGAAAGTCCCTACAACTGAAGACACATGCACTCTAGATATAGGGTCCAGAGGGCCCTGAACTAGTACTGATCTGGAAGCCTCCTACTTGAGGAGTAACTTTCATGGTACCAGAATGCACCATGAAGCTTTCAGAGGAGGGAAGCAACCAACAGTCCAATCCAACTGTGATGCCTGTGAAACACCAAAATGACTGGCAGAGCACAATAACCCTAAGGGTGAAGCCATCACACCCATATGTTGGCAGTAACTAATAGCTCTCTAACTGGAATAAGACCCACTGTGGTAGTTTGAATGTAATTGGCCCTCAAAAGCTCATAGGGAATGACACCATTAAGAACTGAGGTTTTGATTTTGTTTTTTGGGGTTTTTTGTTTGTTTTGTTTTTGTTTATTTTGGTATGGTCTTATTGAAGGAAGTGTGTCACTATAGAGGTGGCTTTGAGGTCTCATATATACTCAAGTCATGCCCAGTAGTTCTGTTCACTTCCTGTTGTCTGTGCAAGATGTAGAACTCTCAGCTACCTCTCTGGCATCATGTCTGCCTGCACACTGCCATGTCTCACCATGACAATAATGGACTGAACCTCTGAATTGCAAGCCACCCAATTAAATGTTTTCCTTTAGAAGAGTTGCCATGATCCTGATGATGTCTTTTCACATCAGTAGAAACCCTAAAACACCCACCCATCAAGAGGTAAATCTTGCCTAATTTTGAAAACCTAGCCAGCTACCCAGGGCTATCTGAAGGCATTGGTCTTAGAGAAGAACCTACAGTGGCTACTTTACTAAACCAGCATAAGCTATAAAATATTATAGTTGATGTTTTCACAAAGTATCAAGGTTAACTTTACCTGAGTCTACATAATCTTTTGGATAAACACTCTAAGTACATGGGGGTTTGCATCAAGTCATAAAACTTTGCTCTTTCATTTAATAATAATTGCAGGATTTATAAAACACAAAGACATTACAGGATTTATCCTTGTTTGGTATTGTAAAATTTGAAGCTTTCATACAACATGGTTCCAGCTTTACCAGAAATTTTTAGTAAGATGGCCTCTGCAAAATGAAATTCATAGATTATAACCCAATAGCACAGTTGTGATTTCCTGGCTTTGCTCTGCAGTATCCTAGGGCCCATATTCATTTCTTTCTGAAGTTAATACAGTGCATGATTAAAATTTTTAATAATTGAAGGGGAATGATTTGATTTGACTTCTGCCTCCAACACTTTCTATATTATATATTGGGGGTATGTTAAGACTTTAACATTTTTCCTGGACTCAATAAAAATAATGCAAATTAATTTTTATACTAAGCCTGATTAATTAGCCCTTTTTTCTCTATTAAAAAGGCTTTGATTCCTCAAACTTGCATTTTAAAAGCAAAGTCAGGAAACAGTATAATTTCAACCTGGTCTTATTTATAAAAGATAATGATTTAATAATCTTCATTTCTCATTCCATGAGACACTGTAGTAAAGACATTTTTTTTCACTTCTTGGTTTAAAAATTTGGCTTGCTAAGCACTGTATCACACAGGTAGCGAACAATGGATTAAAATGCAAAAGGAAAGGATCTGTAGCTGGCTTCTTACCCACAATCCAAATGTTGAGACAGACTGTCCTGCCTTCGTTACACCCTTGATTAAGCCCAAGGTGCAAAGAGTTTAAACTTGTATGGAATCATTGAACTACAAAATTTCAGGTGTAGAAGAGCAGGCTTGCTGCACTGTATGACTGACATATTTGCTAACTCTTCTCCTTGTAGCAAGCATAAATTAGTACATGCAGACTCAAATTCGGTAGGATAGACCCGGCAACAGAAGCAAGAATTATGAGATCAAGTATAATTGCTATTCCACATGACCCATTAAAACAGGTCTCATTTAATGAACTTTGGTTTAAAATCTTGTCTTTCTTGAGCAGGCTAACCTAATGCAGGCACCTTTTTTCACTTTACAGCGAGACTGAGCAATTCCCTCAACCAACCCCATCCGGAGGACCTTGAGCTGAGAGCATATGTTTAATGATGCCCAGACTAGCTATTGATTAAACACTGACAATGTTCAGAGGAATTGAGAATCAAAAAGCCTCCCCCATGGCCAGCTATGCCATGCTCACTTCTTAATAGATGGCAAAGGAGGGTTCTAAATGAGATCTGCTGCCCTGAACATCCTCAGAACTCCACAGGAGAGGAGCTAATTTCTGGTTGGCAGTTCTTTGCAACTGTCATGTCTAAAATATCTGTCATTCTGCAGGAGTGAATACAGATGTCCCTCCTTTTTAATTTTTTATTTTTGTAATCCTCATTTTTGAGTAAAAACGATTATATTAATTCATTCTACTTCATGATAGCCTATCAAATGTGTAATAATCAAAGCTTGCTGTTAACCGACATATAAACCAAGACAAAGACAGGTCTTGGGGGGTTAATTTATCTGAATACTTATTTTCTGGGTTTAGTCAAACAAACAAACAATAACAATGAAATGGCTAAAAGGAAGTGAAGAATGAATGCAAATATAAAGGAGAAGATTTCAAAGGCAGGATGAGATGCACTGGCTATACTGTTCTGTTCAGTGTGTTACTGCCCAGAGGTACAGATATTTTTAAGACACTCTTTTGTCTGAGTAGGAAACTGTGACCCAGAACTGAGAATTGAAGCTGTAAAAAAAATGGTGGAAATACCCAGCTGTTTGAACTTCAGAAAACATGGAGGGAACACACAGAGGTTGTCAGGGATGTTGCCTGGATCTTCCCTGTTTAAAGTTATTTAATCCCTGCAACAATCCTGTGAAATACTCATTAGAATCTTTTTAGAGTTGTAAAACTGAAGCTTGGAGGAATTAAGTAAATCTCCTTATTATCAAACACTCAGCAAATAGGTGAGAAGCTGTCAGAGCAAACTTTAAAACCCAGATGTTTTGAGTAACAGTCTACTGAGTTGATGGCCATAGAACGCCTTCCTTAGTTTAATAATACTTAATGGAAAGTTCCATGGAATGCTTGGATTTTTAAAGTAGCTATTTGTCCTTTGAATATTTTTATTTATGACTTTTGTTAAAGGTTATATGCCTAAGATAAAAAATTGAGGAGCTTATAAGTATGAATATTGTAAAAGCCATTAGAGAAAGCCTTGCTAATATCCAGGCTTTTACTGTAATCTTTTAGTCAGTTATTTCTTTCTGATTGAGTCCTCACCAATTTTGTTATATATAAAACAGAGATTACACATCATACACATTCACATGTATCTTGATATATATTAAGTTAAAACTATTTACTAAGTACATTTAGGGACAAATATTTCTGTATGTTTATAAAAACATAGATATTGTGAATTGTTTCTATTTTTCCAGTACTAATGTTATTTTCTGTAGCTGTTATCTAGAAATACTTGAGAAATTTGTACTGGTGATTATTTATAAAAATTAAAACAATGAATATATCTATTTAAGTTTTTATTCTTTATTCCTTTTGTCAAAATTTCAATGGAAGTTCTTGATCCATTACCATTTTATAACATTTCACATTTTGCCACTGTTGACATCAAATTTCACTGTCTTTTTTCAGCCTCTCATGATTTAATAAGACTAGGCTCATCATTTTATTTCTTTTCTCAAGTTCAGATTCTAAAAATTTTTCCTAACTTTCTAAAACTGTGAATTTCATCTTAAGACATTTTAACTTTTTTAATTAAAATATAATCTCATCACTTTACAACCAACCATTTCCTTCCTCCAGCCCCTCCCAGTTACCCTCCCTCAAACCACACCTACTAACCTCCCTCTCAGGTTGAAAGCCTCTTTTTCTTTTATTATTATTCCTCTCTCTTTTTTCTCTCTCTGTCCTCTGTCTCTGAGTGTGCACACATGTGTGTGCATGTGTGAACAGTGGTATGTATATGGATCTACTGTACTCATTTTTGTTCTTTGTGCGTATATGGTTTTAGGGCTTACCATTCTACAATGAATAACTATTCAGGGAGCTTACCCCTGGGAGTGGCAAATTCACCTTCTCCCAGTAGTCATTAGGTCCTTGTAGTTCTTTATTTAAGGTGGAATCCTATGAAAATTTCCCTTTCCATGCTAACATGTCCATTGATTTTGCCATTTTACAGTTTTATTTATGTAGCTATCTCTGGAAGAGACTTTCACTGCAGACTTCCTGGTATCATGCTTTGGTTTCTATGTGTTTTGAGCCTTTGCTGTGGTGAGATTGTGAAAAGGGAGGGCATTTAGGAAAGGTACCCTAATTAGAAGTATGGAAATCATTGAAATATTGCCTGGAGTTGAGGTGGGGGGGTCAAGCAATACTGCTGTTCTCCAGTAAGGAGTACGAAAGGAAAGAGAACAGAGAGAGAGAGAGAGAGAGAGAGAGAGAGAGAGAGAGAGAGAGAGAGAGAGAGAACATACAGGAGCTGTGACATTGTGACATAGATGTATCTCTTTGGGATGGGCTCCCACTGTTGATCCCTGTATTGTATGAAATTGTGGATTTCTGTGCAGGTCTCCATTTGCTGTAGACCGGTTTCTTTGATGGTGGTCCCTACACTCATCTGTAAGCATAAGGATAAGATTTAAAATGAAGTAAGAAATTATACCATTCTGGCAAAATGGCAATAGTAGATTCTTTTCTAAGGCCATGGCTTCCCTAGCCCCAGTCGTCTTGAACTGGTTATGTAATGAATTGGATGGTTGACATTTAGTGGTTGCTCAAGGCTTCTTTTTGTTTGTGTTGTAATTTGTTTCTTTCCTTAGTTTTATTCATTTTATATTATGTATTCATACTATATTATATATTTGTATATGTTATGTATTTTATATTGTGTATCACAGTAGCCATAGCTAGTCAGAGGTAGGAATGAATGCTGGTCTGAAAGAAAAGATTGGCCAAATACTACAGTAGTGGCTCTCAACCACTTTGGAAATACTCAGTCTCCAAAAATATTTACACTACAATTCCTAAGAGTAGAAAAATGACAGTTATGAAGTAGTAATGAAATAATTTTATGCTTGGGGTTTGTCACCACAGTGTGAGGAACTGTGTTAAAGGGCCACAGCATTGGGAATGTTGAGAACCACTGTTCTGGAGCCTCTACTGGAGTCTAGGTCTTTTCGCTACTTAGATCCACTGTGATAGGTAGGGATTTCTAGGAGGCAAATTCTGAGACATGTTCTCCGGATGCTTTAAAAAGCACAGTGTGAGAAGCAGCACAAGTAAGGAAAGCTCTGAGTGGCAGAGCTCAGGACAGGACCAGCTGGCTTGCAGCATGGCTGAGGCACTTCCCTGGGGTGTCAGAGGTAGAACAGCCCTTGATATTGACCCCACCATTGTGCCGGATGTCAGAGCTTTACATCTGCAAAGGGCCAATCATCAGATAGACTGTTCCAGGGTAGGAGTGTGACCCTGGGCAAGATGTCTCTTCTCAGCTAGTGGCAGTTTCTAAAGAGTGGCTCCCTTGAAAACTGTCAGTTGCCAACAACTAACTAAACAGTTAAGAGAACTGTGCCTTTCAGTTCCCACATGGAAGCATACTACACTATATACTACAATGACTTGAAGTAGCATCTCACTATGTTACTATAGTTTATAGAATATGTAGAATATGTCAACTAATCCTATGCAATCTTTATTTTTGAAATTCTGGCTTCATTCTCTCTCTCTCTCTCTCTCTCTATATATATATATATATATATATATATATATATATTGTGTGTGTGTGTGTGGTGTGTGTGTGTGTGTGTGTGTGTGTGTATGTGTTTACTTATTCTTTTTGCATGTAAGTTGCAAATATTTCTGTTTTCAGTTTTGTTTTTTGAGTATATTATTCACATTTTATTTAGTATGCTATATTTCTTAGTTTTATATTTCCTCCTCTGTTTGACCTCTAAGGACGTCGCTGTGTTTACAGATAAACATTTACAGGTAAGTTTATTTAGTCTTTTCAGAGTTTTATTTTACTATACTTAGTATTTGATCTATTCAAAATTTCTTCTGGAGTATAATTTAAGGCAATGACTTTAATTATGGATATGTATATATATATATGTGTGTGTGTGTGAATATATTGGAATGTATGAGTGATATATGTGTGTGTATACAAGTATACAATATGTGTGTGTGTTGTTTGTCTATGTGTGTATATTATATGTGTGTGTGTACATATATATGTGTGTGTGAATGATGTATGTGTGTGATGTGTGTCTCTGTGCCTGCATGTGTATGAATGTATATGTGTACATTAGAGTATACATATATGTATGTATATTATATATGTGTAATATATATCTGTATGTATGATATATATGTATATGCTTTATGTGTATATGTATGATGTGTGTGTGTGTTTCCCAGACAAGTCAACATTCATATCTCATCTCCAGGCTTTCATGTAAAATAGTACTTGCATCATTGTGACAAATTTTGTCTGTGTGATATTGAACCCTTTAGTTAACCTATGTGCATTTGTGTCTAAACTATAGATCCTTAAATGTCAGAGCCCAGCCTGTATCAGTGTCACGCTACAGAGGCCATCTATTCTGGACTGATGTCTTTGGGGCTGCAATGGGAACCAGCCAAACAGCCCTGGGTCTGACCCTGAATGGGGAGTGTGGATCAGGGAAGTCCTAGCTGTGCTGTAGCATTAAGGACAAGACAGAGACAACTTGTCATCTCAGGAGGGCTCTCAGTCAGTACTGAAGACCATGGTTTATTTAAGAATCCTCTTAAATAGCTTTCCAAAAGCATGGGTACTGGCAGAAGACATCTATTATCATGTATAGAGCTGATATCAAATATTTCCTTTAATCCTTAAGACACCCCAAAACTGCATATCCTCACTAGTCTTCTGGCATGTCCTGTCCCACTAGTCCCTCTAGCCCTCAGGATGGGTGTAGGCCCACCCAGGGACTAGGTCTATTGTTATACAAACTAGGAGACATTCTCCACCAAGGCCAGGCCATCTGGTGGTAACCAACCCACATCTAAAAGACACTAGGATAATTGAGCTCTTATAATTGAGCTGAGGCCTATATTTGAAATTATTATATTCAGGCCCTGACACTTAAATATTATATTTTATGGTATTAAGCATACTACCTGGCTAATCACCAGAGTGAGCAGCCTATAGATACAGCAGTAGGTTATTTTGATTTTTATACATCTAAAATCTGTATCTTTTTGCTTATATTGAGCCTATATTGTCCTTCATTTCTCACTGTCTATTGGACATTTGGCAGACGTTTGTGTTCTATCTGGAAGTCTTGCTTTCTTATTGTTCCTCCTCCATCTGTTTTCTCTGGTAGATGATTATTATTTTACAATAAACTTTGAATTATTTTTTAATTGTTTATATTTTCATCCCCTAAATTGTACAGATGATAAGAGAAAAACACATTCTTGAGTATTGAATGGATGAGATAATGTCCATTTTATATTATCTCTATGGTTCTTGTGTTCTCTAAGTTGCAAGTGTGTTAAGATTATCCCACAATATGAAAAGAAAATAAGAAACAATAGTTGTATTGAAATATATTAAGATAGTATGTACATATCTACTAAATGTTTCCATTCAATAGATGTTTCATATTTATAAACTGATCAGCTCGCCTTCACACAGTATGTCTCTGGAGTGAAATTCACAAGGCCTTGTTTGCATGATACTTCATTTGGGTTGACTTTTAAGGAACTCACCGAGCCTAAATCTGAACAGCTGCAAACACAGTTGGAAAGTGTAGTTTATAAAAATGGACTAGATGGCTGTTTTATAATTTGATTTTCCATTTACTTCAGACATAGTCTGAGAGATGGACAAGACATATAATTTACGGAGACAAGAGCAAAAAAAAATGAAAATTTGGGGTTTCCTGCTCAAAAAGCTACAAAGAAATTCGAGGCAGTGGTAAAGCACTTAGGCCTTGCAGATGCCTCAGTCAAAGCTTGCCCACCCTATCAGAGCACAGCCTATCAGTGCTGGGCTGGGTGTGATGACATGGAAGAACCTACCCTGGGGGAAAGCACAGGTTGAATGCAGAAGGAAGCTCAATAGTGACAGTTTATTGACTTGAAGAATCATTTATTATAGTTTCTAATTCAGAGTTGGTTTTATAAATTTCATTATATTATGCTCATTTCTAAGTCCCAACACAGTTTCTCACCTCTACTATCTTTGGTAATCCTATATCAGAATTCATGAAATAACAGCTTCTTGCAGAGCACCTTCTCATGAGCTTAGTGTGGATAAAATACAATTAGAATCTTATTTGTGTTGTTAAGGTGAAGCAATTCAAACACCCCTTAGGAGGGTGTTTCTATCAGCAGTGGGTATGTATGTGCTAGGGACTACAGCAGCAACCAAATTTCTCTCTCATTATGATAACTTCCTGGGAGGATATTGTTCTCCAAATGTTATAAGCAATGTCATTAAGAAAGAATTACATCTTATTAGAATGAGGATGCTATAGACCATGATTATGTTATTTGTCATGAGTTTGGACAGTTTGGTCTAATATATGGGATGTTCGTCTTTGGGGAGGGGAATAATAAAATATATTATCCCAAACCCCTCAGGAGTCAGTAGGAAATAGAAATTTATTCCCTTTGGCAGTTGATTCCTCAGCATACTAGTTATGCCCAAACAAGTAGAGGGATTTTTTTTTTCTTGACATCTGTTTTATTTCATTTCTTGCCTTTTCCAGCATTCAAGCTGTCAGCTCTTGCTCTGTCAGCAATGTGGCTTATGAGCCAGGGCGTATTCAGATCACTATTGAATACTCCAGACATGGGTGCCTTCCACACCACAAGCTCAGAAGAGATGGCAAATGCTGAAAGGAAGATACTGTTCAGCAAGCATTCCTGGCTGCAAGGAAGCCTCGTGTGAGAGCAATAAAGGTGTTCTCAACACTACTTGCAAGATCGTTTGAAGGAATATTTTCCCCACAATCTAGTTCACTTATTGTTGGCCATAAACAGCTATTGACTTTTTAATTTTTGTTTATAAAAGCATTTGTGGCTCTAGGTTAGCAGGCATTTCCTTTTGAAGAAGGGCAGTCACCTATCTCAATACTATTTGTGGTAGTGAGCTGTGACAGGATTCAAGGATTTAAAATGATTCTAGGCATCCTATTGAGTTGGTAAAAATGCCCAAAACAAAGATTTTTTCAGAATATTGCTTAACTGTGTATTGCAAGCAGATTGACTGAGGAGTCTTATTCTCTGATACATATTTTCTTTCAAGAGAAACACTGAATATATTCATTGCAATTCATAGTAGTGGTTTTCATTAAATGTATGCCTCTGTCTTTTTAAAATTATTTTTCATTGAATGTACCAATTCCTTCACCCTCCCTCCCCTTCTTCCACCCCCAAACTCCCCTTTCCATCCTGCATCCACTCCACTCCCCGTGGAGAGTCAACAAAGTCTGGCATACCAAGTTAAGGCAGGACCAAGCCCCTCCCCCCTGTATCAAGGCTGAGATTGGTATCGCACCATAGGGAATGGGCTCCAAAAAGCCAGTTCATGCACCTGGTGTCATTGTCAGTCCTGCCGCATAACTGACACTCACATTCAGAGCACCTAGTTCAGTCTCATGCAGGTTCCCCAGCTGTCAGTCCATAGTCTATGAGCTCCCACTAGCTCAGGTCACCTGTCTCTATGGTTTTCCCATCATGCTCTTGACCCCCTCCCCCATCTCCCCTACCTCCCCACCCTCCAGACCCCTACTTGTTCATATGAACCCCCCTCCCTCTCTTCCACTGAATTCCAGGAGCTCAGCCCAGTGCTTGGCTGTGGGTCACTGCATCTGCTTCCATCAGTTACTGGATGCAGGTTCTATGATGACAATTAGGGTAGTCACTAATCTGGTTATGAAGAAGGCCCATTTGGGCACCCCCTCCACTATTGCTAGGAGTCTTAACTGGAGTCAACCTTGTGGATTCCTGAGAAATTTCTTTAGCACCAGATTTCTAGCTAACCTCATAATGGCTCCCTCTATCAAGATCTCTCATTGCTCTCCCTCTCTGTTCCTCCCTCAACTCGGTCTTCTTGATCCCTCATGTTCCCATTCCCCATTCACTCCCTCCCTTCTACCCCACTCCAAGTTGACCCAGGAGAGCTTTACCATTTTCCCTTCCTGGGGCACTCCATGTGTGTCCCTTTTAGGGTCTCCCTTTTTATCTAGTTTCTCTGAGGTTGTGGATTGTAGCCTGGTTATCCCTTGCTTTACATCTAATATCCACTTATGAGTGAGCACATACCATGTTTGTCTTTCTGGGTCTGGGTTACCTCACCCAGGATGGCTTTTTTTTCTAATTCCATCCATTTGCCTACTAATTTCAAGATGCCATTGTTTTTTACCCCCTGAGTAATGTCTTTTATTTTTATTGAATTGATTAAGATTCTCTAAAAAGGCTTGGAATTCTTTACAGTGCCAGCCAGCTTTTTAGCAGGGGCTCAGTTGGTGGAGCACTTACATTGCAAGCAAGAGAAATGAATTTGACCTCAAGAACCACTTGAAACTACTAGGTGGCCCCTACTTATAACACCAGGTTGATTCTGTCTCAAAAAGATGTGCATGGTTCTCAGGGAAACACATGAAATTTGCCTATTTGTCTAAACACACCTACACACACACACACACACACACACACACACACACACACACACACACACACACACACACACACGGCTTCACTTTCTACATAATAAATTATTTTCCTGATTGCCCTATATAGAAAGGCAATGCAGAGCCCAGCACTTCTCTTTCCCCAGGTGGTTATGGCTCTCTGTCCCAAGTCACATCTTTTTGTGTTATATTTTATTTATTTTATTTCTTATCCCTAGATTCCAATGTTTTCCCATTTTCCAGTCTCCTTATTAGTGACTCCCCAGCTAGATGATGATGGTCCCTGAACCAGCCTCTCTGGACATTGCTCTTTCATGTCCCCACCTCTCTTTTCCAGCTTCTTTGCTCTCAAGCACTCACATTGCAGATTGTAGGGGTCTTTGACCATGAATCATTATTAGACCCCTTGAAATTATATGAAATAATGACTGCTTTTGCTTTTTGTACAACATACATTTATTTTCTAAATCACAACACTGGGGGATTGTCTGGACTTAGCATTTCAAAGTGATATGGCAAAGTAAGGATGATGGTTATGGACACAAAGAAAATTATCATATGTGTTTCACAACAGAAGAGAATAGAGAGTTGTTTGTGAATAAGGCATGTTTTTTTTGTTTTTGCTTTTGTTTTTGTTTTTTTGTTTTGTTTTGTTTTTTCAAGATAGGGTTTCCCTGTGGCTTTGGAGGCTGCCCTGGAACTAGCTCTTATAGACCAGGCTGGTCTGGAACTTATAGAGATCTGCCTGCCTCTGTCTCACGAGTGCTGGGATTTAAGGCATGTGCCACCACTGCCCGGCTGAGGCATGTTTTATCGGAGTGGCTATGTATGACTTGAGTCGTGACTGTTCTGTGGCAGTTCCTCACAGTAAGCTGTGGGAAGCAGCAGTAGTTTCATAGACATATGCTATGATCCTGTCTCATGTAATCCTGGTGTTTCCCAAACTCACCATGTGACAGAGGACAATAAACACATCCCTTTTCTTTAGCTCACACCCATTTTCTGATGTTGCCCTTCTTTGTGCCCAGTTTCTCCCTGTAAACTTGTCCTAAATGCCCAGTATTTACTGTTATTAAGAAACTTCAGGATCTTCAAGTCAACAGGCGGATAGGCAAGAAGCCACTGGTATTACAGTAGAGAGAACAAAACCCAGAAAAGACTAGGGTTGCCAAGAGCAGTTTATAATTCCTTGGTACTGGTTCAATGTCACCAGAATATAACAAGAAAGATAGAATTCACCTGTATACTATCCATCCTTCAGGCCTGTGCTTTCAAGTCCCTACATATATTGACATGCAAGTTCCCTACAGAAAGTCAAATACCTCTTCCCGATGCATCTATTTGTTCACCTGTTATTTGCATAGATTTCTGACGTCATTATCACTATTGTATTTATGTTTTTTGTTTTATTGAGGCCATGAAAAATTCCTTGAGAATGATGTGTTTTCCCGTCATGTGGTTCTTGTAGCTTTGCTTGTAGTTCATGAATATTCAGGGGTCATATTGAATTGTATATTTGTCAATTAATCTGTTTATTATTAAATTAGTAGCTTGTGAATATCTCTAAGACAGCTAAAATAGAACATCTCATAATGTAAAATAGGAAGCATATTTATCAATAATATATATGAAGAGTAAAAATTCCACGTTAATAATAATGTAGAGACACTAAAAATACTGCATGGGGCCAGGCATTGGTGGTGCACACCTTTAATCCCAGAACTCAGGAGGCAGAGGCAGGTGGATCTCTGTGAGTTCCAAGTCAGACTGGTCTACAGAGCAAATTCCAGGACAGGCTCCAAAGCAATACAAATAAACCCTGTCTCAAAATTCCCCCACTTAAAAAATAAATAAAAATACTGCATGGAATTCCCTTCAGATACTATATATAAGGTATAAAGAAGTTTTTAATTGGTCTTGATAATAAGAAAAAAAAACAGAGTCAGATATAGAGGGAAATGCTGAGAGATCAGAGAAGGAGCAAGCCACAGCACACCTTACCTCCTTAGCTTCTCAGCAGGCAAAAGAGTGATTTCCTTTTTCTCCCACTTATATCCTGTTTCTGCCTGGCTACCTCACTTCCTGTCTGTCTGTAGAGACCTCTAGACCTCTATGGTTAGCTAGTGGCAAGCTCTATTCTCTGACCCCCAAGCAATCTTTATTTGCACAAGCAAGATATCACTACAATAAGGTACATATGAAACATAAAGGAATTTTATGTTTAGACTTGAGTGCCATTCTCAAATTGCTTAGTTACATGTACACAATATTCTAGACTTTAAAAAATAATGTGGAATTGGAACCACTTTTGGTCCAAATTTTTTCCATAAAAGGAATACTTCACTGATATTACATATCTGGCAGCAGTTATAATTCTGAATGAATACAGAAAAATGCCTGTGGTAATTTTTCTACTTTCTGAATGATTATAGAAAAATGCCTTTGGTAATTTTTCTACTGACTGATAACATGAATTTTTAAATTTTTGTCACTCAAAACAACACTGCAGTGAAAACTCTCATAACTAATTTTAGTATTCATCCTTAGCTATTTTCTTAGGCTGAATTCTTAAAACTTTAATTATGGGATCAAATATCAGAGGATTTTTGATGTGCACTCAATATGTTTATTGCTTTGGGAATGCTCTCACATCCATTTATCCCAAAACTTGCCAGTTTGAGAGTTGTTACCAGAAAACCCAAGAACAAAAGACAAAGATTAGGGATGCTTTCTCAGAGCACTTCCCCAAATAATGAGATACCAGAGAAGAGGATGGGGCTTTTTAGAGTAGAAGGCACACATTGGAGAGTCAGAGTCGGCACCAGGAAGGGCACAGTCTGGGCCCCTGTCTGCCTGTGCACACGGTTGGCTGTTATTAAGGCAAAAGGGAAACTGCATTCTGATTAAGGTGATGTTTCCTTGGGTTTGTAAATACTCTAACTATGTAGAGCAATAAAGGAGAAATGATGACATTTTGCTACTGTGACTTTTAACTTTGGGTCAACTAAAGGCTGTTTGGTGTGCTCTAAACTTAGGATAGGTGTTTGAAAATGAGATAGTTAATGAAATGTATTACGTCACATTTCCCTCTTAGTTTCTGTTAGCTTTGGTCAGGGAAGGCACAGCTAATGTTATTTGGCATCATCAGTTTGCTCTTCAGTTTGGCTTTAGACAGCTTATGGACCCACCCACTCCCAGGTGCTCTTTCCTTCATTCTTAATTAAGCAGTGGCAAGCAGTTGGAAGACTGAAAGCTGCAGGCTGACATTTTGAGACTCTGCCTCCTCCCTCCACCCTCTAACTCCTTGCCCATCCCAACAAAATACACCTGCTCTTGTTTTCCTATTCTGTCATGCATGAGGTCAACATTTGTTTGTGAATTTCTGGGTCACTTGCAAATAATTTGTATTGAATTGCTTCTTTATGCCATTTTGCTGCTTAATGGGTGGATTTTGTTTATATTATATGTGTCTATACATATATATCATTGTTGATATATATTATATACAATTATGTATCATATATAATTAAAATATATAAATAAGCATTATATATAGTGAAATTAATGACAGTGTATTTGAAAATATTCTATCCTCCAATTTATTATTTTATTTTTATGTGGTTGATGAACATCTTTCTTGCTATTCTGTTTATATTGTTTTTCCCCAAGTAGAATCTATTTATTTTTGTTTTTTATTTTACACCCCCATTAGTTTCTCCTCCTTCCTCTTCTCCCAATTCCTCCCCACAACTCCCCTCTTGATGCCCCATCCACTCCTCCTCCATTTCTATTCAGAAAAGGGCAGGCTTCCCATGGATATCAACAAAACATGTTGTATCAAGTTACAGTAAGACTGAGCAGCTCTCCTCATATTTGGATGGGCATGCAGCCCTGTGTGAAGAATAGATTCCCGAATGCAAGTAAAACAGTCAGAGACAGGCCCTGCTCCTGCTTTTAGGAATCCCACAGGAAGCCATACAAAATAATATATGTACAGAGTGCTTAGGTCAGTCCTATGGAGGCTCCCTGGTTGTCAGTTCATTCTCTGTGAGCCTAGGTTTATTATGATAAATCTTTCCGCCAAAAGCCGCTGAGCCCCACTGCCACTTGTGCGCTTTACGCCAGCTGCCCGCCTGAGTTAGGGCCCAAATTAATACACAGAAACTTGTATTAGGTACAATGCTGCTTAGCCAATGACTAGGATTCTCATCTGTTAGCTCAGTATATTTTATAAAACTTATCTAATCGGACATTTTATTGGCGTCCCTCCTTGCCGGTGGATCACATTGCTCGGCTGGAGGAAGAGCAGAGGGAAAAAAGGGACACTTCCTATTTCCTTTGCTTAAATATGAGTCTCCTTGTTATGTCACTTTCTGCCTGGATCACCACTTCTCTACTACATTTCCCAGAATCCTCTTTGACTCCTAGTCCTGTCTAACTTGCTGTTTCATTGGCCAAACAGAGCTTTATTAAACAATCAATAAGATAAACATACACAGTACTTTCCCCATCATAGGTTAGTTGATTCTGTGGATTTTCTTGTGGTGTCTTTGACCCCTCTGGCTCCTATAATCCTCCCCCCCCTCATTTCTACAGGATTCCAGAGCTCCACCTAATGTTTGACTGTGGGTCTGCACCTGTTTTAATCACTTGCTGGGGTAACCTCTCTGATGTCAATTGGGCTAGGCACCAATCTACTAGTGGAGTGGAGTATCATTAGAAGTCATTTCATTGACTTTTTTTTTGCTAGTCCTGTTTGGTTCTAGTTCTGGGTCCTAGCACTTCAGACAGTGCCAAGAGTGGGTTCTCTTTTGTGGCATGGGTCTCAGACTGGACCAGTAATTGTGGCCACTCCCACAATCTCTGCACTCCCCTTACCCTAGCACATCCCATAAGCAGGACAAACTGATGGTTGAAGGTTTTTGTGGCTGGGCTGATATTCCAATACCTACACTGGAGTCTTGCCTGGTCACAGAACGTGGATAATTCAGGCTAGGTATCCTCTATTGCTAGGAGTTTTAGCTGGGTTCATCCTTGTAGATTCATAGGAGTTTCCTTTCCATCCGCTTCAACCAGACCCAGGAATGACCCCCTTTCTAGTCTTCTCTTTCAGTACTCTCCCCCTCTATCCACCTACAACCTGTTCCTTCAAGTCCCCTGCCCACCCTGCCACCTCCAGTCCACCCAGGATATCTCTTTTATTTCACCTTTCCAGGGAAATCCATGCATCTCCCTTTGGGTCCTCCTTGTTACCTAGCCTCTCTACATCTGTGGATTGTAGCATGGCTATTCTTTATACCTAATATCCATTTTTGAGTGAGTACATGCCATGTTTGTCTTTTCTGTGTCTATGTTACCTTACACAGGGTGATTTTTTCTAGTTCCATTAATTTGCCTTCAGATATTATGACACCATTGTTTTTAACAATTGACTAATATTCCACTGTATAAATGTACCATATTTTCTTTATCCATTCTTCAGTTGAGGAACCTCTAGGTGTTTTCAGGACCTGGCTATTATGAATAATGCTGCTATGAACATAGTTGATCAAGTGCCCTTGTGATATGATTGAATATCCTTTGGATATATATCCAAGAGTGGTATATCTGGGTCTTGAGGTAGATTGAGTCCCAATTTTCTCAGAAACTGCCATATTGATTTCAAAAGTAGCTGTAAAAGCTTACACTACCACCAGCAGTGGAGGAGGGTTCCTCTTGCTCCACATCCTCTTCAGCATGAGCTGTCACTTGTGTTTTTTATCTTAGCCATTCTGTGTAGTCTCAGAGGCATTTTGATTTGCATTTCTCTACTAGCTAGAGACGTTGAACATTTAAGTGTGTCTCTGTCTTATGAGATTCTTCTATTGAGAATTCTCTGTTTAGATCTGTAACCCATTTTTAATTGGATTATTTTTGTTTGTTGATGTCTAGTTTCTTGAGTTCTTTATACATTTTGGAAACTAGCCCTCTGTTTGTTAAAGATCCTTTCCCATTTTGCAGGCTGCCTTTTTGTCCTTTTGACAATGTCCTTTGCCTACAGAAGCTTTTCAGTTTTATGAGGTCTCACTTATTAATTGTTGATCTTAGTGTCTGCACTCTTGGTGTTCTGTTCAGGAAGTTGTCTCCTATGCCAATATATTCAAGGCTATTTCCCAATTTCTCTTCTATCAGGTTCAGTATATCTGGTTTTATGTCAAGGTCTTTGATCTGATTGGATGTGAGTTTTGTGCTGGGTGATAGGTATGGATCAATTTGTATTCTTCTACCTGCCAATATCCAATTAGACCATCAATATCTGTTGAAGATGCTTTTTTTCCTATTGTATAATTTTTGCCTCTTTATTGAAAATCAGGTGTCCATAGGCCTATGGATCTACATCTGGGTCTTCAGTTCCATTCCATTGACCCACCTGTCTGTTTTTATGTCAATGCCATTAAGATTTTATTACTATAGCTCTATAGTAGAGCTTGAAATCAGGGATAGTGATGCCCCCAGAAGTTCTTCTATTTTACAGGATTGTTTTAGTTATCCTTTTTTGGGGTTGTTTTTGTTTTTTTTTTCATATGAAGTTGACTATTGTTTTTCTACCGTCTGTAAAGAATTGTGGTGGGATTTTAATGGGGATTACATTGAATCTGTAGATTGCTTTTTGTAAGTTCGCCATTTTTACTATCTTTTTTGTTTTGTTTTGTTTATTTATTTATTTATTTTTGGTTTTTTGAGACAGGGTTTCTCTGTGTAGCTTTGGAGCCTATCCTGGCACTCGCTCTGGAGACCAGGTTGGCCTCGAACTCACAAAGATCCGCCTGCCTCTGCCTCCCGAGTGCTGGGATTAAAGGCATGTGCCACGAATGTCCGGCTCATTTTTACTATCTTAATCCTACCTATGCATGAGAATATGACATCTTTACAGCTTCTGATACCTTTGCCAATTTCTTTCTTCAAAAACTTGAAGTTCTAGCCATACAGTTCTTTTACGTACTTGGTTAGAGTTACACTAAGATAGTTTGTATTATTTGTGGCTATTATGAACTGTGTTGTTTCTCTGATTTCTTTCTCAGCCTGTTTATTGTTTGTATACATGAAGGCTACTGATTTTTTTTTGAGTTAATCTTGTATCTTGAATTTGGTAATGTTCCTTCTGTTTTTATTCTACGGAATAATTTGAAGAGTATTGGTATTAGTTCTTCTTTCACAGTCTGGTAAAATTCAGAGCTAAAACCATCTGGCACTGGGCTTTTGGGGGGCAGTTGGGAGACTTTTAATGATTGCTTCTGTTTCCAAGGGGTAATAGATCTATTTAAATTGTTTATTTAATCTTGATTTAACTTGATATGTTCATTTCTTTCAAATTTTCAAATTTTGTGGAATAGGTTTCTGAAGTATGACCTAATGATTCTCTGAAATTTCTTGCTGCATGCTGTTATGTCCCATTTTCATTTCTGATTTTGTTCATTTGGACATTTTCTTTCTGCCATTTATTTAGTTTGAATAACAGTTTGTCTATCTTGTCAATTTTCTCAAAGAAAGAACCACATTCTTGTTTCATTGATTCTTTGTATTGTTTTGTTTCAATTTTATTAATTTAAGCCATCAGTTTGATTATTTCCTGTCATCTACCTTCTAGTGTATATTTACCTATTTTTGTTCTAGAGCTTTCATGTGTGATGCTAATTTGCTACTATGAAATCTCTCCAAATTCTCCATGAATGCCCTTAGTGCAATGAACTTACTTTCTTCTTAGTACACCTTTCATTGTGTCCCATAAGTATGGATATGTTGTGAATTTATTTTCATTGAATGCTAAGAATCTTTATTTATTTCTTCTTTGACACAGTTGTCATTTAGTAGAGAGTTATTCAGTTTCCATGAGTTTGTAGGCTTCCTGTTGTTTCTGTTGCTGAAATCATCTTTTATCTATTGTGGTCTGATAGGATGCAGGGGATTATTTCAATTTTCTTGTATATGTTGAGATTTGCTTTGTGACTCTGTTGTGGTCAATTTTGGAAACTGTTCCTTGAGGTGCTGAGAAGAAAGTGTATTGTTTTGTGTTTGGTTAAATGTTTTGTAGATATCTATTAGGTCCTTTGGTTTATAATATCTCTTAGCTCCAGTATTTCTCTGTTTAGTTATTTTCTGGATGATCTGTCCATTGGTGAGAATGGGATATGGAAGTCTTCCACTATCAATGTGTGAATTTATCTTTAGCAGTATATCCTTTACAAATGTGAGTGCCTTTGTGTTTGGAGCATAGATGTTGAGAATTGAAATATTGTCATGTTGGTGTGTTTTTCCTTTTTTGAGTATGAAATGTCTTTTCCCATCTCTTTTGATTAATTTTGGTTGGAAGTCTATTTTGTTAGATATTAGGATCACTACACAAGCAATGTTTTCTCTATCTACAGTGATTGAAATTTTTACCAAATATAATAGTCTGGGGTGTCATCTGTGTTCTCTTAGAGTATGTAAGACTTTTGCCCAGGTCCTTCTAGCTTTTAGAGTCTCCATTAAGAAGTCAAGTGAAATTCTCATAGGTCTGTCTTTATACATTTCTTGGCCTTTTCCCCTTGCAGATTTTCGTTTTCTTTCTTTGTTCTGTGCATCTAGTGGGGTACTTTCTTTTCTGTTCCAATCTATTTGGTGTTCTGTAAGATTCTTGTACCATTATAGACATCTCCTTTAGGTTAGGAAAGTTTTCTTCTTTGGTTTGTTTAAGATATTTTCTGTGCCTTTGAGCTGGTATCTTTTTATTCATCTGTTCTTATTATTCTTAGGTTTGGTCTTTTCACAGTGTCCCAGATTTCCTGAATATTTTGTGTCAGGAACTTCTTATGTTTAACATTTTCTTTAACAATTATATCAATTTCTTCTATTGTATCTTCAATGCCTGAGATTCTCTATTCTTTCTCTTGTATCCTGTCTGTGATACTTGCATCTGTAGATCCTTTTCACTTTCCTATGTTTTCCATTTCCAGGATTCCCTCAGTCTGTCTTTTCTTTGCAGGTGAACAGATAAAAACTAACTTTTGCAGGATGATAATGGAAGGCAAATAAAAGGAACCAAATTCAGGAAACTTCAGAGATCAAATTGAGTTGAACAATGCACTGGAAAAGGTTCAGTCAGCTCCAGGCTTTGACATGATCTTGTTGTGAGCACTTCTAGAGATTTCAGTCTGGATGTTAGGAAGTTTACTGCAATTATTCACATATGACTAAGGTTCCAGCAAAGATGAGGGAGAAAGAAATAGAGAGGAAGAAAAAAGATATGAAAAGAAGAGATTTCCAACGTTTTTCATTTGGGAGCATCAAAAAAGGAATTCATGGAGAGTTGGTAAATAGAAAGTAACTGGAGCGATGGGATTAAGGTCCACAGTGAGGGAGACAGGGAAAGTAACTATGTGGATGTCTCATTGCAAGAGAGATAGGGCCAGGGAAGCGAAGCAAGGGGGCCAAGAATATTTGCATGCTGGGCTCGCTTCATTTGGAAATATACTTGCACTTCTGACAGTATAAGCCAAAGAGTAAGAGAAATGAGCTAATGTAGTAAATATTTCAAAAATGGAAATGTAAGGTCATGGCTAAGAGGATGGGAGATGTAAGGAAAAGATGGGAAGTCTCATGGAAAGACCCAGCTACATGAAAGAATTTTCAAGGATGTTTAGTTGAGTAGTCTTCAAACTTCAAACTCCATTGTCTCAGGAACTTAGTTGGATTTTAGAAACTAGAAAAAGTATTTCAGAGGAAAATGTGTGTGTGTGTGTGTGTGTGTGTGTGTGTGTGTGTGTGTGTGTTTATGCACACACAGGTAGGTAAAGAATTAAGTTGCCTTAGTCACCTTAAGCAACTTGAACAAAATGGCATAACCCAAGTATATTAAAAAACATATATTTGTTTTTATGGTTCTGAAAGCTGACAGATCATGGGACCCCACCCTCATTATCTCATTCTCTCATCTAAACATGATTACCTCTCACAAGTTCCAATTTCAAACGGTCGTATCATGCTTCAACCTGTCTCCTGAGGGATTCACAAATATTCAGTCCACAACACATAATAGAAGCATTTCAGTATTGTTTTCATTTACCAATTTTCTAGAGTCTCTACATTTAACTCCAGGGCACCAGGCTTTTCTGTAAGATTTCACTTGTGCAAAGAACTTCTGTTATATTTAGAGATTAGAAACTCCATAATCTAGTTTGAAATCCAAAATATGCAAATGAATTACAACAGTAACTGAGTCTCCAAGGCAGCAAGTGGCTTCTTTAAACATGTCCGTTCATTTTTGGCTATTTTGTGAATGATTGCTTTAGGCCAGCAATTGAGACAGGCATTGGAAGTACAATGAGTTAGAATGAAATAGTCAAACAATGAACAGGAGCTAACCACTTTTGACCATTATATAAAGGTGTACAAGGGCCTGCAAATGGAGGCTGGGCTGTGTACACTTTTACAGAACTAAATAGACAGTTCTCAATAGAGGAATCTAAAATGACTGAAAGACACATAAGAAAGTGCTCAACATCCTTAGCCATCAGGGAAATGCAAATCAAAACAACTCTGAGATACCATCTTACTCCTGTCAGAATGGCTAAAATCAAAAACACCAATGACAGTTTATGCTGGAGAGGATGTGGAGAAAGGGGAACACTTCTCCACTGCTGGTGGGAGTGCAAACTTGTACAACCACTTTGGAAATCAATATGGTGACTCCTCAAGAAAATGGAAATGAGTCTATCACAAGATCCAGCAATTCCACTCCTAGGCATATACCCAAAAGAAGCACATTCATACCACAAAGACATCTGTTCAACAATGTTCATAGCAGCACTATTTGTAATAGCCAGAAACTGGAAAGAGCCTAGATGCCCCTCAACCGAAGAATGATAGAGAAAATGTGGTACATTTATAAAATGGAATACTACTCAGTAGAAAAAAACAATGGAATCTTGAAATTTGCAGGAAAATGGATGGAACTCGAAGAAACCATTCTGAGCGAGGTAACCCAATCACAAAAAGACAAATATGATATGTACTCACTCATATGTGGATTTTAAATATAGAGTAAGGGATTACCAGCCTACAATCCATACTGCCAGAGAAACTAGTAAACAAGGAGGACCCTAAAAGAGACAAACTTTGTCCCCTGGAGAAGGGGAAAGGAACAGGATCCCCTGAGCAAATTGAGAGCATGGGAAGAGGGGGGAGGGAGCTACGAGAATGAGAAGGGAAGAAGAGGAAGGATGCAGAGGTAATGAGGGAGCAGAAAGGTTGAGTCAGGTATAGATTAGAAGAAAGGATATGTGATAGGTAGGGTTTTAGTTGGGGGGAGGTGGTAGGGAAGGAGGGGAGGGAGAAGGGAACTGGGATTGCCATGTAATTCAATCGTGTTTGTAACTCAAATAAAAAATATACAAAAAAAAGTGTACATGGAATTATATGTGACATGGCAGTCCTGGGCCAGTGTGGCTTAAGATTCAACAAGACAGGTGTTCCTCAGCCTAATATCCTGGGCTGAACCTGTCCAGACCTTGAGATGCCCTCTAACACCACACTTGAAGTAGAGATAACAAACTCCAGAGTGACTATGAAAGAAACAAATCACTTTTACTTCATATACTTACTCAAGATGAAATCATTAATTTTAAAAATCATTAGAAACAACCTCTTCTTCAGTGACAGTGTTCTCAGTGCTAAAATCCAATGATTGTGTTTCAAACATACATTGACTTTATAGTGTTTCTGTCTTCAACCTAAAATTCTATTACTTCCTGTTGGATATACAAGTCCCTTCACATCTCTGTCTCCCTGTGGCCTATTTGGTGTCGTTAGCATGCCTAGTCAGGAACTATTGACATACTGATAAAAGCAACTTCTACTAAGATCTTTTTAACTCAGCCCATGGATCAATATATGGCATGTGATTTATTTTATTTTTGTGGCTTTATATTTTCTGCTATAAAAGTATTATGTTTTCATTGAAGGAAAGTTGGAAAAGTTGGATAATAAAACATAAATGAGAAATGGTAAAAAAAAAGCACTCACCATCTCTCTATGCATATATAGCAAATGTCAACATATTCATCTAGCTTTTTGTCTTTTATTTGCATAAGTAAATATTAGTAGGGTTCAGCTGTACTTTCTATTTTATAAACTGCTTAAGAAAAAAATCTAAAGTATTCATTTGATATCATCTGAATTTCAACTCTGATTCTCAATGTTGGTGTTATGACAATAACATTTATTTAGGATTTTTTATGTACCAGTCAAGACTGACTGTGAAGTCATATATATGTACTGTTTTAGTCAGGTTCTGTAAAGGACAAAACCAATGGGGCAAATGCATGTATGTATGTAAGTATGTATGTATGTATGTATGTATGTATGTATGTACATATGTATATGTGTGTGTATATAAATTTATTAAGTGATCTTTAAATACAGCAATAATCAAATCACTCCTGAACCTCTGAGAACCACATTCTCCATCCTTGAGGCAGGTTTCTCAACTCAGAGTAGTCCCACAAAGGCTGTCTATCACTGGGGGAAGGGGAACATGACAATTTCGAGTTACTCAGTTTACCAGGCCTGAGTGCCTAGTCTCAATCTGGACCTAGGCAACTAGAAAGGTACTGGAGAGCCTCTGGTTCCTATTCCAGGGAGAAAGCTTAGAAACTCTGGTTATGCTGTTAACGAAGGCTTCAGTAGGGGCAATAACAGAAGGGCAAATAGTTTAAGCGGCAGGTGGAAAGGGCAAACAAGAAAATAATGGAGAATAACCTTCTTTTTGAAATACTGTTTTTCTCTTAGTTGCTACCTGAAGGTAGCCCCCAGGGAACTAGTACCACAAAAGGTACAGATTTCAATCAAGACAATTGGGACATCTCTTTGGGTGATGCTTCATTCTCAGGTGGCTCTAATTACCTGCAGGTTGACATTAAAATTAAACAATATGTGCTGTGTCATAAGTATCATAGCCATCTAGTGTGGTCACATGGCTATCCCCATCTGACAGAGGGAATGGAGCACAGTAGACTTTTAATCATTGTCCCACATTTCACATGGAAGAGAGTGCAGGAATTGGAAGCCAGAAACCACAACTGGGATTTTCAGTCTGACAATAATACCTAGACAGCTGTGGTAAACTTAGCATGAGTCCCTAATATTGGGCATTTACATTTGAAGATATTATCATTGTAATAAGTGTTACAACAAACACAAGTGAATACATCTTTGCTCCTATACCTGTTAATTCCCTTAAGATAATTTCCAGTGGTTAGATTATAGTGCCTGGGGGATCTTTGCTCATTTTATGGTCTTAAATATTTATGCACATTTAAATTATAAAGTATCCCAGTCTAACAGATATGGACTGAAGACTGAAAATAATAGAACAATAAATTTGAATAGTTGGATTTCTAGCAAATGGTCACACCTCTTTGTATTTTGTGGGAGAAATCTCTACTAACCTCCCTTTTTAACCTCAGAGTTATAAAATACTTTTCTTGGATTTGACAAAAATCTTCAAACACGAATTTTGGAAATTTGACAAAACCTAGCACCCACACTTCTTACCTCTCCTATGTTTATCCTAATACATAGTTCAGCATCTTTTGATAGTTCAAGAAAGTACTTGGAAGCTCAATAGAATCTGTAAGAGCATTTAAGTCAAATGGTCTTTAGAGACCAAGTCTGTTTTTGCAAATTCATTAAGGGATTATGTTGAAATTATGCATAATTATTTTCAGTATAAATATATCTGAGGATGTCTTTTCTACATTGAAGTTAATTCCAGCAGACATTAAGTTACAGTGCATTTTGGGAATATTTGAATATCCCAATGTCTCTCTTATATGAAAAACATACAAAATAATAGACCTTAAATTGTTTTCATTGGTGTACATACATTCTACACAGCATAGACAAGAAGTTTTAGTTTTTGAATTTTGAGGGGAATTTCATGTGTGACTACTGTATGTACATCATGTCTACTAAACTCTTTCCACACACTATTAAGTCTACTTTGTGGTTTTCTGGATGACCTATTAAAGGTTTCATTCCTGGAGAAGACTGATTATCTTGCCCATTATTTGCCTGTAACTCTTCATCTAGGAGTGAAGCCTTATGAAATTTCCCCTAACCATGCTGGCATATCAACTGGTATTGTGTGCTGGTCTCATTTAGGCAATTGTATTTTTGAGATTTAATGGATGCCTCCCTTGTCATATATAGAAGATATGATTTCATAGCAATCTTTCTGCCACCTCTTCCACGATGTTTCTTGAGTCCTCAGTTGTAGGTTTCTGCTGTAGATAAATCAATCCAGGTAGGGAACCCCACATTCAGTTGATCTCTGCAGTTTGACCTAGTGTGGATTTGTGTAATTGTTTCAATATACTGCAAAAAAAGAAGCTTCTCCTATGAAGGGTAAGAGACACACTCACTTATGGGAAAAGAAAGATTTTATAAATACATTTAGGAATTACACTGGTTTAGGAAAAGAGTGTTCTCCTCTAGGGTCTCATCAGCCTTAAGCAGTTGGCTGGGTTTACAGTCCCAAACATGAAATCACATTTATTGAGAGCTTCTTAAGTGCTGATTAGAGAGCACTCAGATGCAACATTTATTATCTAAGTGTCACCATGGTATTCTTGGGACTATCTTGCCATGCTGGCCATTGTGGTTAATAGGCTTTACAGCTGACTAGAACTATTGACTGATTCCTCCTCCCTTGGCAACTTGTATAGCTCCTTTGGATACAGTAAGAACTAGCCCTCCAAGAGGAGGCATCTGAGGCAGTTCCAGTTTCATTTTTCCAAGTCTTGTGTCTGAAGTGAGTGGTAGCTTCAACAATAGGCTCTTACTTTCAAATTCTGGGAAGCAGACACCCACAGCTAAACACTGAACTGAACTGGAATCCAGTTGCAGAGAGGGAGGAGTGATGAACAAAGGGGTCAAGACCAGGCTGGTGAAACCCACAGAAACAGCTGACCTGAACAAGGGGCTGCTCAGACTAATAGCTGGGAAACCAGAATAGGACTGATCCAGACCCCATGAACGTGGGTGTTAGTGAGGAGGCCTCAGAAATCTATAGGGCCTCTTGTAGTAGATCAGTACTTATCCCTAGTATACAAATGGACTTTGGGAGCCCATTCCACATAGATGGATACTCCTTCAGCCTAGACACATGGGGGAGGGACTAGGCCCTATCCCAAAGGATATGATAGACTCTGAAGATCCCCCATGGAAGGCCTCAATCTCCATGGGGAGCACAAAGGGTATGGGATAGGTAGGGTATTAGTGGGGGGCAGGGGAGGAGGTGAGGAGCGGGATTGACATGTAAAACAATCTTGTTTCTAATTTAAATTTTAAAATGGGGGGCGAGCCAAAAGGCATTTTTGGTGAAAGGGTAGCAAACCTTGTTGAGGATTAAAATCAAGGTGTATTCGAATCCCAAAATCCTGTATTCAAAATCTCTATTCAGGAACCCCTGTGATCTTCCCAAGACTCTCCTTCATGGTTACCAATGCCTCTGTAATAGTTTCTAGGAATAAATTTCACACATCTGTCTTTTCCTCAATATCTCTCATCTCCCAGGAACAAACACACCATTTGCTGTTTGAGTTGTGTTTCTTTATTTGCTCATTGTTATTATCTCACTTTGCTTGTCTCTTATCACTTATCTCAGGAACTTGCCTTCATTTTAGTATGCCACTGTTTGCAAGGTCTTTGCAAGGAAGCCAGATCTATAGTTCTTGTGATAAAGCCTAGGCTGCCTGGTGAGATAGAGGAGTACTCCAAGTGCTGTCTTCTGGAAATGGCATAGATATGTAACCACAAACACACAGAGCAGTCATGTCTACATACTCAAGACTTGCATACACATATGGCATGAAAGGAGGAGAGGGTGATTCTGGAAGAAGAAAGGTCTGTACAGAAGTGGTAGGAAAACAAGAGGCATTAAACATAAATGCAATGTTGCCACACCAAATCCAGTAGATTCTGTATGACAAGTTCCACAGACTGAGACAATAACTTCAAAAGAAGGAGGTCTCCTGGAAATGGTTGTAGAACTCTGAGCCAGAGAAAAATATTGGGCTGTGAAACTCGTGGCAATTTCTATTTGTTCTTCTATTCCCTTTTTTTCACATTAATGAAATGTTCATAAAAGCCTATGCTGACATTTTTAAACAAAAGAAATAGATAAGAAACCATCCCCTGAGATGGTTTGACTAGGCATGACGTCACCTCAAGAAAAACCAGTGCTTTCCAAATCATTTACGTCATTCACATAAGTACAAATAGTAAAAAATTTCCCAACAATAAAATTTTATATGGCTGTACATGTGTCATCAAAAGTGGGCTTAAGTATCTGGTAAGGAAAGCTTTTAATAAGAAATAGTAAAATTAGCTCAATATTTCAAAACCTCACAACAACACAACAACTAGGTAATAGATGTTAGACAATAACTGACCATAAAATTTTTAAATTTGATTTAAGAAATATGTGGTTAGCCTTGATGATCCTATGTTAATCAAGGACAGTCCTGTGTTTTGACTAATCAAGGACAATTTTGTTTTGATTAACCCTGAGTGATTCTACGTTTTAAATTTCTGTGTCACTGTGCCAAGTAACAATAATGTCATATGTTTGGTTTTGTTTAACAAAAAACATCCCCTGAAAAATATCTCTATAAAAAAACCTTGCTTGAGAACTGCAAAATACACTCAGATTCAAACTGCCTTTGTATTTGTTTCTGTTTGTAACCGACGAATCCTTTCCCACCTATTCTTCGAGGACCCTCATGCCAGGGACTCCCATACCCGTCTGGGTGGTCCGTGGCACAATGTGATAAATATAAGCATAAAATCATCAAAAGTAAAAATGGAAAAGGAAAAAACAAACTATAAAATAAAAAAACAACCAACCATAAAAACAACAACAAAACAAAACAAACAAACAAAAAACCCACAAGAAAGTCCAGGCTCTTCCTGCTCTAGTAGACTGAAGAACCATAGCCTGAAACTACATTGCTCAACTCTGAAGTCTCTACAGCTGCCAGCTCTTCAACATTGCAGCAGGGGAATCTTCATTGTATTTTCTACCTTAGTTTCCTTACCTGTGAAATAGACGTTAAAACTGTTTGTCCCTCAATAATTTGTGAAGTTTAAATATGGAATGCATGCACAGCATCTTAGACAGGACCTTGAACATAATAACTACTATGGAAATATCCACACTATTATCATTGTCATGCATGAAAAACCTTCTGAGCTTAGCTTGGTTATCTGTTCTTATCTCATATCCTTGTTCCCTGCTACGATCTGATATGTGGATCTTAGTGAAATGGAATATTGAACAAATATATGTGTAGTTCCCAAAACTATGGTTATACTAGAAAGCATCTGTGCTGGCTCTTTTAATACCGCCGTCAGTTTGATCTGCAGGCTAGATTGTGGGGCATTTTCTTGATTAATATTTGGTGTCTGGGAAGACAAAAGTCACTTTGGGCAGTACAATCCCTGGCCAAGTGGTCCTGATTGCTATAAGCAAGCAGGCTGAACAAATCACGAGGAACAAGGCAGTAAACAGCATTCTTCCATGGCCTCTGCTTTTGTTCCTGTCCTTAGGTCCCTTCTTGAGTTCCTGCCCTGAGTTCCCTGGATGAGAGACTAGAACTGCAAGCCAAAATAAACCCTTTCCTCCCCATATTGCCTTCGGTCATGGTGTTTATCACCGCAATAAAAACCCCTAACTAAGACAGCACCCACAATACACTAGTCCTTTTGGTTGACTCTTAACTTCCCAGGAATTGCTCCAGTTTGTCCTTGACTTTCTTGATAGTGTCTTCCTATAGACACCAAGACCCTATTGTCTCCTCCTCCTTTGTTTTCATCAATTTCTTGTATTATCCTTTTTCTGGTAAGTGTATTCCTTCTTTATCTTGTATCTGTCACACATATTTGTTAATCTCTCAGTATGGTAGAGGATACACACTGGCATTGGGAATACATTCCTTTTCTCTTCCACAGTACTTTAAAGATAAAAGGAATTCAATAATTCTTTGTTGATTTTGATATTTGCTTAATTCTTTCAATTTCCTACATATGGATGTAAAATTCTTTTCCTCAATTTTACTCATGTTTACCTACATACTTGAATATATTCTGGATTTTCATATGATGAAAGATGTTTTATATCAAATAAAATCAACAATTTCCAGTCCTGATATTGGCTTTTTTTTTGCTTTTGGCCATTTCCATTCAACTGTACAACTGTCTTTACTTGTGCTAATAATGCCACCATTTATATACCCCATGTGATAGTAGACACTATATATATATATATATTATATATATATATTATATATGTGTGTGTGTGTGTGTGTGTGTGTGTGTGTGTGTGTGTGTGTAGGTATATATATATGTATATATATGTAATTTTACTTATTTCAGTTATATTATATTTTACTTTATATACTTATTTCACTATTATTGACAATAATTATTATAGAAATTCTGAGTTATAGATATATTGTTAGCAATATATCTTTACTTATAATAAATATCTAGTTTATAAATTTATCTTTCTTACTACACCTAGTAAGGCTTTACAAGGCAAATAGCTTCCAAGAATGTCAGAGAATATGACATTTGACTACTAGATGTCTTGTCAGGGCTGGCTTATTTCCCATTGAAAATTGGATCTCTGGCTAGATGATGCTGCAGAGCTTAGATGGTGAATTGCTGCTGCTGGGTTGTAAACCAGACACAAATGCTAAGTACTGGGTCTGCAGTTTGCAACCCAAGAATCACAGCATCAATAGCTAGACTGGGGGTTATCTGGGACATGACCACTTTCAATGTTCAATGTTCAATGTAAAGCCAAGTTGTACTATATGTCATGAATAGTCTTACTGTCCCATAAACTGAGACACTGCCTACTATGGATCTAAGGATTTGCAGTGAACATTTCCTCAGACTGGTCCACATGCAAGCTGATTTCTACAAACTTTTAAAGAGTGTGCAGTACATTAAGTTTTCAGGAGTTCCAAAGGTTCCTCTCCACTAGCTGCACAGATTTCTTGCATTTTATCTAGGACTAGATGAAAGAGATACACAATGCTGTTCAAGAAATAAGCCTTGGCTCTCTGAGGGACTTGAGCTGATAAAGTGAGCACATGAAATGAATATTGGTAATGAGCAAAACTTGAAAGGAAATCTAAAGTTTTGGGGGAGGGTTCTGTCTCTCTTAAAGTGTGTGTACCAAATGAGGTTTTATCTCAATTTTGCTTCGAGGATTTCTTTCTACAGGCTTGGAATAGCCAATAAGTGTTTTCCCCCCAGACAGAAATTCTGCATGCTATTTCTCCAAATGTTTTGTGTTCCATTTTCGTTATGCAAGGGGTAGATTTAAAGTTAACCACATGCCAGGAACTGGTCTTGGAGATAAGGAGTTATTTATACATAAAAATCTGGAGATTCCTGCCCTTAGAAAGCTCATGAGCTGATAGAAAGAGAAGTGTGTTATAGTGGGAAATTACCAATACGGAGTCAGGTAGAAATATATGGGTATTTAATAGGGAAAAGCCTTACTTACAGACCAGATATAGTGGGAAATTACCAATACGGAGTCAGGTAGAAATATAAGGGTATTTAATAGGAAAAAGCCTTACTTACAGAGCGACCTAGCCAGCCGGCGTGGCAGCAGTCTGTCCAGCAAGAACCAAAGTGAAAGCGAAAGAGCAAACGCAGTCACACTACGTCACCCTGACCATGCCCTCACAAGCGTGGTCAGGCACACCTGTAGCCAGCCCCTAAGTAGGCTTGGCTACATCTTCCCCTACAGTGTGTGAGGAAAGATGCAGACATAGAACTTCACATTCACTGCACAGAGTGCTGTATTCCAGGAAACAGACACGAGCATCTAAGATAGTCTATAGATGCTCAGGGAAGGCTGCAGGAGGAGATGACAGCTACAGTGAGTTTTAAATGAGGAATGGGAACTAGTCCAAGAAAAGAACTGTAACAATTCTACATACTATAAGATTGCTACTCAGGTACGAAGTTCATCATGCATCTCAGTAAGTTAGCATTATTAACTGTTGTACATATGAATGTGTGCATGGTACAGCCACATGTGTATTTTGTTCTGTAGGGCCACTTTGGTTTTCTGAATAGAATAACTGGCTATATGAAATGTCTTTAAAGTTCAGGAAAATAGAATTTTGAGCTATTTGTTGAGTAAAACTTATGCCTACTTTATCAACCACAATGGTAGCCAATGGTGGATGAAATCAAAAGCTCTGATGATGAGAAACCCTTGCAAATACACTGGAGAAGTGGTTCTCACCCCTCCTAATGCTGAGACCCTTTAATACAGTTCCTCATATTGTGGTCACCCCCAGCCATAAAATTATTTTCATTGTTACTTCACAACTGCAATTTTGCTACTGTTACAAATCATAATGTAAACATCTGTGTTTTCAGACACCTAAGGTCTTAGGTGACCCCTGTGAAAGAGCCCTTTGAACCCCTCCATATGGGGTTGTGACCCACCGGTTGAGAACCACTGCACTGCAGCCTGTAAGGATGTGTTCAGAAGTCACCAACATGTTTTAGAGAAAGTGTAACACAGGTGTTGTTTAATGCCTACACAAAAATGACCCAGTGCTTGTCCAAGTTATTTGTAGTCATTCCATCTTTGACTTTCAAACCACTGCCAGAGAAACCTGAGTAAAAGAAACAGTAGCCTTAAACAAAGAAAAAGAGAGCCATCATGGGTCCTCAGCCCTAAATGGGACATGTGCACTGCATTGCTTCCTCTACATATGTGGGGATCTTTCTAGAAGAGGACAGAACATTCTGAGAGCCAGAAATGGTGGAGGACTACTGAGAAACAGTATTTTCCAGACATTCTTGAGCTATTGCACATAAGGTCTCACAGCACCTAAGATTACTTGTGCAAGACTAGCTTAAGCCAACCAAAACCCCAGAATGTCCAGGAGAGGGTCTCCTGAAGTCCCACTCCTTACTAAGGAGCCATTAGCAATTGGTGGCTGCTAGGAGGAGGAATCTTCAGATTTCTTTGGATGCTATACCTCAGAGGCTGCCAATGCAGAGTAGATGGCCATATACCCACGAACATACTTATAGCACTAAATGGACTCAGTACATGAAGTTGGGAAGGAAAAGTCATGAGAGGCATGGAAAGATGGGAAGGGAAGGAATGGAAAGTAGATTTGATCAAAGGACAGTATATCCATATATGAAATATATGTTCAAACAATAACAAAAATGTAAAAAAAAAAACACTGGAAATAAGGTTTAGAGGGATATTATTGATCATTTTGAGGCTTCTTTTTTTCTTTTTTTTCATTTGATGTTTCTAAAGAATATTTCCAATTACATTCCTGAGATAAATTGGCCACCATTGTGGTTTATAAAGTAGGTGTAAGTTTTATTCTAGAGAGAGCTCAAAATTCTTTCTGGCACTTTCTGCAATATATTATGTAGAAAGTACACATGTATGACTATGTCCATGTGTAATAAATAATATATAAAGCAAGAGATGGATATTTTATGAAGGTTATCTTTTTATTAAGGCTTCTTCCTCTACCCAGTCTCATGAAGGAATAATTTAAAAATGGGCTGGTGAGCTGGCCTAGCATGCAAAGGTGCTTGTGGCACAAGGCTGATTAATTGAGTTTGATACCTGAACCCAAATGGTTGAAATAAAGAACCAATTCCCAGAAGTTACCCTCTGACCCCCATATACATGTCATCTCTCACCCTCTATCGCCCAAAAGAAAATGCTTTAAACATTAAATAAAATGGATGTTTCCTGTGGATGACATGTTTTGATATAGGTACATGCTGTAAAATGATCAAATCAAGCTGTTAACATAAACATTAGCATATACATGGCTTTAATGGAGATACCATTTAGGATCTTCTTAGCCATGTTCAAGTGTAAAATGCAGTATTGTTTGCCATACTTACTGTGTTAAGCAATGGCGTCCCAAACTTACTCATCCTGGGTGACTGGCTGTAACTTTGAATCCTTTCCCTTAAGTTTCAGTTTCCTTTGCACAACCTTAGCCCCTGAAAATCTCTAGTCTACTCTTTGCTTCCATGAATTAAGCATTCTCAGATTTTCAAAAAAGCCTGAGAAGTTCATGAGTGTCTTACCTGTCTTGTTCACCAGCCTTAGCTCATCTAGATATGACCATGCTATTGGATATAAAATCTTTTCATAGACGGAGGAACATTTTATGTGTGGATGTAGTTTTCCTTTGTACATTTGTTTATATTCATCCATCATCTGATGAAGTTTAAATGGATTCTATATCTGGTCTGCTATAAGTATAACTACAGAGACTAGGAATCACTACAACAATATCGCTTCAACATTTTATTTACATTTTCTTGCATATATTCACCCAGAAGTGGGGATCCTGTGGTACAGCTACTTTTAATTTTTAGGAACTTTTATGTGGCTTCCTGATATTACTTTGATAAGCTGAATTCTTACCATTACTGTGCAAGCATTTTTTCCCTTCTCTGTATTTTCACCAGCTCTTGTTCTATTTTGTCTTTTAAAAAAGTGTGATGTGATATCTTATCTTGTGTTTAATTTGCATTTCTGTAATAGTTAATGATAGTGAATATATTTCCATATACCCTTTGACCATTTGAGGGGGATCTTATCATATCCTTTGCCTCCTGTTTTGGGGAGTATAAAGGGGTACCTAGGATTGATCGTTGGACCTCATATATCAAGCATATACTTTATCAAAGGACACAATCTGATTTTTGGTTGGGTTATAGATCTTCCTGTTGAATTTTATCAATTCGTTATTTTTGTTTACTGTTAATTCCCTAAATGTGTATGGTTTGAATTTTTTTCTCCTATTTCAACAGATTTCTCTTCACTCCAGTGATCATTTTCTTGGATGTGCAGAAACTTTTGACTTAATGAAACCCTATTTATCTGTTTGCTTTTGTTGCCTGTGCTTTGGAGAAGGTACCTAAGTGACCATTTTCAAAACAATTTCAATTAGGACTCTGTATGTCTTCTTCTACTCATTTTACAATATTAGGTCTCATGTCCAAATCTTTGACTTGTTAAATTAATTTTTATACATGAGATAAGGTTCCCATTTTATTCTTTTGGCTGTATGCAGCAAATTATCTCAGCATCATTTTGTTAAAAATTTTTCCCCTGGTGTGTTTCTGGCATTTTTGTCAAAGATTGATAGTGTAGTCTCTTCCTGAGCTCTAGAATATGACCCAATGATTTATATTATCTCCTTTAAACCATGTTGTTTTAGGAGAGCTTTATAGAGTCTTTCAAAACACAGAAACTTTGTCTTTTTTTTCTTTTTGCTTAATATTGCTTTGGTTATTAAGGATTTTGTTATTGCTTTTTTGTTGTAGAAGTTCCTCTATCTCATCGAAAAGACTACACTAAGTGTATAGGTTGGTTTGAGAACTGTGGACATTTTGACAAGATTGTTCTCTCAGTATACATGGTAGAGTATATTAGGTTGTCAATCAGTGCTTTCTAAGATACACAAATCAGTCACCTCTTTGGTTCAATTTATTCAAAATGTTTTGTTGTTCTTTAATGCGGTTATATATGTATTGTTCAGGATTGTCCTCTGAGTCAAACTGCCACTATCTTTATGATCTGTTGGACCTGCTTGCAAAAGATTATCATAGCTGGGCCCTCACAGAGTGGATGGGAAGGTTATGGGACACTTATCTGAGTAGCCATCCACTCCTCCTAATCAGTTGTATGTAATCTGCATTAATTGCATGTGGTCCTGAGGGAGGGACTAGAGGATATATTTGGGAAGGATGGGGGAAGTGTTCCATTGATGCAGATGAGAAAAAGTCATCATCTCTGCAAGGTAGAGACCTCTCAGTATGGCTGTTGTGAGGTCACCCATGCTACTGCCTGTAAATCTTCTCACTGCTTGCTATGAACTCACTAGTTCTCCTAGATGAACTTTGGTAGACTTAGACTTCAGACCTTGGGATGCCTGTGGGGGGAGGCACAGATGTTGTTTACAGCTGACATAAATAAGGTATTTTAGTAACTATGTATTATTGATTTCTTTGATTTCTGACAGGTTTTAGTATATAGTAGTATATTGATTATGTATTAATGGAATTTTACAGGATTGATTTATCAGTTCTTAATATAATATATTTTGTGAGAGAGTGGCAATATTTGGAGTTTTCCAGTACTACAGACTGTGTGACCATATTTGTGATTCCTTATTTCATTGCATTCTTCCTCAGCATCTCATTCTGTGGATTGGTTTTCTTTTGTGCTACATATCCATCACAAATTTTTGTTTTTTGTTTTTCCTTATGGTTGCTGCAAGAACTGTATTAAACATAGGGATTCTAAGTAGACAGTTTGATTACAGTAGTGTGTAATTCATTTTCACCTTCTCTTCCCCTTTATGTCACTGGTGTCTCAGTTTAACATTTTCATCTTAGAGACTGATATTTCTTTTTTCTATTGAGTTTACAATAGAAGTTCTTGATATCTTATTTCTTTTCTCAATTCACTAATTGTGTTCTTTAACTTCAGAATCATGCTCTGGTTCTTCCTTATGGTTGGTATCTCTGTTTATTTGTGTTTTATCCACATTTTAGTTTCCGATTTCATGTAGTTATCATTCTCTGAACTTTTAGAATGATGATTGTTTTGAATTTTTTTTGTCAGAGAGATCATAGATCTCCATTTCTTTAGGATCATTTGTAGGTAGTGTACTATGTAATTTCTGGTGGTATTATATGTTACAGTTATTCGTGGACTTTTGGTCATGTATTGATGTTTCTGTGGTCAAAGAAGCAAGAGCCTATTCCTGTTTTGATTGATTGCATTTGACAAGGAAATCTCTTCACCGGTCTCTCCAGAGATCCTGGGAAAGCCATCTTTAACACACTGCTAAGAGTGTGTTAGCAAAACTGTTCAGGTCCTCAGGTCCTGATTCTTAGGGAGGGTCTGGACCTCAGTCCACAGAGTAGGCTTAGGGGTTGCTTTCATTTGACTAGGGCTAGTAATGACCATACATGAGTGGGCCTGAAGCCAGGTATAGTGAAACTGATTTGGCATTCCAGCTAAGGTGAGCAGATCTGGAAGCTTATGTCCACACAAAAGCAGCTTAGCACTTAATCCAAATTGTATCTTGGATCCAAAGGGTTTAAGTGCTAGCACCTGACACTGTCACAGTTAGACGGGACAGAGATCTCCCACAGCTATAGCAACAGTAAGCCTGGGCTATGATTTATGGGATGCTCCGACCCTCAAATCTATTGTACCCCAAGAACTTCGGAATAGGCCTGAATTCTGAGTTTGTGATGATGACTGGAGATATGAGATAAGCTAGCTTAGGTCAGTGAAATCTAGGTCCTTGAAAGCCCAAACAAAGACTAAGTCACAGTGCCCACTGCAGCCTTAGGGCCAGTCTGGAGTCTTCATCGGAGGGTGCTTTCTAGGAACTGGGGAAGGATTAACTTGGTGCCTGGTTTTACCAGGCCAACCCCATGTCTGTTGTGGCATTATGGGCTCAATTCACTATCCTTTCTCCACATAGAAGACATTTTTCTCCCCATCATGTTGTTGATTCTTGTAAAAAGAGTAACACAGAAAACGTAAAACTACCTTTCCCCACCTTTAATCTCTTCTTATTTCTGTCACACAGTGTAACTTCTCAGCTGGGTTTCATATTTTAAGGATATTTTCATACATGGATATTTAATCAGACTGATATTTCCATGAGACAAGTACGAGAAAATCTCTCTGCACTTTCTTTCTGGCATTGCCAATGTCTTAAAATCTTATAGCATCTTGTTAAAACCTTACTATAGAATTTAATTTGTATTGGGAATCTATGAAATTAAATACATTTTTCACTTAAACATTTTCTAAAATTGTAACAAACAATCTCATCATTTAAAGAGAAATATTCCAACCAAGGTTTGAGCTATTCCAGATAAATTATCGTATTATAATTTATTATCTTTGTTGTTGTTTTTGTTTTTGAGACAGGGTTTCTCTGTGTAACAGCCCTGCCTGTCCTGGAACTTGCTTTGTAGACCAGGCTGGTCTGGAACGCACAGAGATCTGCCTGCCTCTGCCTCCTAAGTGCTAGGATTAAAGGTGTGAGCTACCACTGCCTGGCTTGTAATTTATTATCTTAAAAGACACTTACTTTTTCATCAATTCTTGATAATGCATTCATCCTATTTACCTTCTCATTTGCAATCTCAGCATAATATTGGGATTTAAAGAAATTCAGAAGAATTTCTTCTGAATATCCAATGTACTACTGTACATAAACATGAGAAATAACCAAGAAATTTATAAATACATCAGTGAAAGGGGAAAAACTCACTACTTCAGGACTATAGGTTTGGAGTAAGCCATTTTATTTATAAGACACATATTATTTTAATATATAATAAAATAAAGCAATCATTTTATTATATATTAAAGGAGCTAGAAACTTCATCTAAAGTTCTTACTACATCTCTACTTAGAACTCTATAGTCTCCTAACCAGTAAACACTGAGCTCCCTGAATGTGTATCATGAATGACACTGCCTTAGATTAGTTGCAGGATTGCTTTGCCATGTTGAACCTTGCTTTGGTTTCTATGTATTTTGAGCCTTTGCTGTGGTGAGATTGTGAAGGGAAGGCATTTAGGAAAGGTACCCTAATTAGAAGTAGGGAAATCATTGAAATATTGCCTGGAGTTGAGGTGGGGGTCAAGCAATACTGCTGTTCTCCAGGAAGGAGTAAGAGAGGAAAAAGAACAGAGAGAGAGAGAGAGAGAGAGAGAGAGAGAGAGAGAGAGAGATATGCACAGAGACAGAGAGACATAGATCTCTAGATCTCATAAAGAGAGTTGATATGACAGTCTTTCAGGCATTCTTTCTGCTATGTGACCTCTTCCGACATTGTGATGCCATGCCCCACAAGCTTTACCCCATTACTAGTGGCTGAGTAAACACAACCAATCAGTCTTACATTTTGAGCCTTCAAAACTATGAGACAAATAACACTCTTCTCTGTATGTTATACCCAGATTTAGATATGCTGATACAAAGACAGAGAACAAGCTAAGAGTCTACTTGCTTAACCTGGCCAACCTCATTATCTAAAGATTTCTATCCTGAATTTCCCATTCTACCTCACTTTCCCCTGATATATCCTGAAGCATTATTCTGTTTGTTTCCTTTGTAATAGTCAGAGTAGCCTGCGGTCATTTTTGCCAGCATATATATTGCTTGAAGATGGGGCGAGGGTTACATTCACTGATACATACCCAAAATCAGATACATTGAATCTATTGAGCAAAAGTAAAGGCTACATTTGACTTTTCCCTAGCAACAGATGACTGGTACCTATAGACAAAAATTTTATAACTTCATTCTTGTTCATTAAAACTAGTTTGTTAAAGCTTATGGATTTGAGATAGAGGACCATATTGATTTGTTGTAAGTCAAATCCATACCATTAGCTAAATGTACTCTATTTAAAACTATAGAATGTGTCCTGATATTGATTCATTTAAGTTACAAATACATAGGATAAAAAGCAAATTATGGTGTCAAGCATCATTTCCCACATTTGCTCCCTGAAAGTTTTGGATGCTGAGGCTAGAAGCAAACAAGGCATTAAGGGTTTAGTCCCCAGAACCTATGTGGTGTCATGCATGTAACTCCAGTTCCAGAAGATCCAACCCCTTCCTCTGGCCTCCATGGGCACTCCATGAAAATGTGCATATTCACACAGGAACACATTCTGTTTTAGTTCCTTTTATGTTGCTGTGAGAAAACATCATAACCAAGGAAACTTAGAAAGTATTTCATTGGACTGACAGTTTTATGAGGGTTAGAGTCCATGGTACCAAGATAATGGCATGGCATCAAGAGTGCTTAAGAGCTCACATCTTGATCAGCAAGTAGAAGGCAGAAAGTGGAGAGAGAGAGAGAGAGAGAGAGAGAGAGAGAGAGAGAGAGAGAGAGAAGTACTGGGAATGGTGTCATTGTTTTGAAACCTCAAGGCCCACCCCCAGTGAAACACTTCCTCCAAAAAGGCCACACCAGCTAATCCTTCCAAAAAATGTCACTAACTGGGGACTAAGTATTCAAACACAAGAGCTTATGAGGGCCATTCTCCTTCAAGGAACCACATTCCACTCCCTGGCCCCGATATTCTTGTGGTCATAACATAATGCAAGATACATTCAGTCTACTCTCAAAAATCCCCTTATTCTTTCATAGTCCAACCAATTCTAAAGTACAAAGTCTCTTCTGAGACTCAAGGCAATCTCTTAACTAGAACTTCCTATAAAATACCAAAAACAAGTTTCATACTTCTAATATACAGTACACATTATCATTCCAAAAGGGAGGAAATGTGGCATAGTGAGGAAATACTGGACCAAAGCAAGACTAAAATCTAGTGGGGGCAAACTTCAAATCCTGTAACTTTTTATGTGATGTCAAAGGGCTTAGATGACTCCACCCCGCCAACTTTGCTGCCTACAGAACACTTCTCTCTTGGGAAGGTTCTACTCCACATGTGCAGGTCTTCTTGACATTTCTAACAACATGTGGTCTCCAATATAATCCAGGCTTCACTTTCTCCACATCACACAGTAGCCTCTTGGGGCTCTTAACCTCTCGTGGCCTTCATGCAGGTACTCAGCAGCCCTCCTGAAACATGGAGGAAGATTCTACAGCTCCTTTGCTCACATGGCCCTCATGACTCTAAAACCAGAACCATGTGGATGACACTGCCAAGTTTGGCAACTTGCTTGGGATAAACCCTGGCCTTCTTGAATCATATTTTCAGTAGCTTTCATTTTTTTCTTGTTTTTCTTCATCATTTTTTAATTTATTGTACATACCAACCACAGTTTCCCCTTTCTCCTCTCCTCCCACTCCTGCTCCCCACCTTCCCCTCCCCTCCATCCACTCCTCCTCTGTCTCCACTCAGATGGTATAAGGCCTGCCAATGAGAATCAGCAAAGCATGGCACGTCAAGATGAAGCAGGACCAAGCTCCTCTCCACTACATCAAAGACTGAACAAGGCATCCCACCATAGGTAATAGGTTCCAAAGATTCAGCTCATGCATCAGGGACAGGTCCTGGTTCCATTGCTAGGGGACCCACAAAAGACCAAGCTACACAATTGTCACCCAGATGTAGAGGGCCTAGGTCCATTGCCATCTCCCTAACTGTCTGCCCAGAATCCATGAGCTTCTACAAGCTCAGGTCATTATCTCTGTAGTTTCCCCATCACAATCTTGAAACCCTTGGTCATACAATCCCTCCACCCTCTCTTCAGCTAGACTCCTGGAGCTTAGCCCAGTGCTTGGCTGTGGATCTCTGCATCTGCTTCCATCAGGTAATAGATGAAAGCTCTATGATGAAAACTAAGGTAGTCACCAATCTGATTACAGCGGTAGGCCAGTCCAGGGACCTTCTCCACTGCTGCTAGGAATCTTGGCTGAAGTCATCCTTGTGGGTTCTCAGGGAGCCTCCCTGGCACCAGGCTTTTCCCTAGCGTCACAATGGTCCCCTCTATCAAGATATCTCCCCCATACCTCTCCTGTTCTATGTATTCCGAAAGTCTTTCTCTTTTACTAGTTGAAAGCTTAGCTGAATAGGGTCTTGCTGTGGGCACTTCTCCCTTTCAGACCAAGCCTCCTCTTAATTGTCTTATATCTTTTGGCACCACCTTGGCTCCAACATTACATTTCCTGCTGATGCTTTTCTTCAAGCTGCACATTTGCTATTTCTTTTCACCCCACTTGTTTATTTCCATTGTAGATCCACATAAGAGTAATTACTAAAAAACATGTAACACAGTCAATATTAGGCTATGTTAAAATCTCCTTTGCCCACGAAATTGGTTCATTATATGTATTCATTAATTTTTCTTTTAAATTATATTTTATTATTTAAAAATAAATTTAAATATATTTTGATCATACATTTCCCTCCCTCAAGTCTTTCCAGATCCTCTCCCCAAACCTTACCCACCCAACTTTAAGTTCTTTCCCAAATGTACAAAAGCCCAATACAACAACACCCCCTGCAAAAAAAATTCAAGAGAACAAAATAAAACAACATACAAAAAGAAAAATGAAACATCAAATTGTAACCAAATAAAAGCACGCACACACACACACACACACACACACACACACACACACAACTAAACAAGCAAACAAACAAAAAACTGTGAAGTCCATTACATGTAGGTCAACTACTCTTGAACATACAGCCTGCCTGGAGTAATTGATATACCTTATCACTCCACTGGAGAAAATTTATTTTCCATCTCCCAGCAGATATAAATGACAGTTCAGTTATTAACCTTTACCCAAGTGGTATTTTTCATTCATTTATTCGTTTAAAAAATAACAAAATAGCTGGGTGTTGGTGGCTCGTGCCTTTAATCCCAGCACTCGGGAGGCAGAGGCAGGAGGATCTCTGTGAGTTCGAGGCCATCCTGGTCTCCAGAGCGAGTGCCAGGATAAGCTCCAAAGCTACACAGAGAAACTCTGTCTCAAAACACCAAAAAAAATAAAACCCCAAATAAAATATAATTAGTTTTAAAAAGAAAAAAATCACATCAAAGTTGGAGAGGACAAACCAACAGAAGACCCCAAAATCAGAGACCAGCTTATTCACACATTGAGGAATTCCATAATATCACTAAACTGGAAGCCATAAGATATACACAGAGGATCTGGAGCAGTCCCTGTGCATGCTGCTTCAATCTCTGTGAGTTTATAAATACTTGATCATGTTGATTTATAGGGCTTTTTTTTTTTTTTTTCGGTGTCCTCCATTCCTTTGGCTCTTCTGCTCTTTCTTACTCTTCTACTGGGTTCCCTGAGATCTGAAGGGAGGGATTTGATGGACACCTCCTATTTGGGACTGAGTGTTCCAAGGTCTCCCACTCTCTATATAATGTCTGGCTGTGCATCTCTGTTCCCATGGGTCCATGAGAACTGGTCAAAGCACTGTTCTACGAATACAGCAGAATATAATTAGAAGTCAGTTTACCACTAAAAGTTTTCTTTTCTTTCTTTTTTTCTTTTTTCCTTTTTTTTAGACCAGAATTACTTGGTTTAATCCTAGGTTCCTGAGCAATCTAGTCCCTGATTCTTGGTCACACAGCAGTGTTGGGTATGGGTTCCATCTCATGGAGTGGACCTTATGCTAAATCAGATATTGGTTGGTTATTCCCCTAAGCTCTGTGCCACCATTGCCTTAGAAAAATCTTGGAGTCAATAGAGTATTGTAGATTCAAGATTTTATAGTTGGCTTGATGTTTATGTTTGTCCCTTGGTAGCATGCAGAGTACCTTCCAATACCAAAGACAATAGAACATGAGGAATGAAGGTTTATATAGGCACCAGCTCTACATCTCCATTTTCAATGAGTTGTGTAGGAGTTATCTTCCTCAGTGGGGCCTTGCTGTCAGTTTGTAGAAAACAACCTATAGTCTTGGCAACAGCCTAGGTTGTTTGGGGATTTCCATTGGACCCCTTTGGCCAACAACTCAGTTAGATATAACTCAATCCCTGTACTGGAAGCTTTGTTTGTTGACAAGAGATGTCCAGCTGAGATTTCTGTCTCCCTCATTATTTAGCAGTATCATTTAGATTGATTTCACATATGTATATATTTTAGGAAGTTTCAAATAACTCAATTTAAAAATGGGGTATAGATCTAAGCAGAGAATTCTCAATACAAGAAACCCAAATGGCTGAGAAATACTTAAAGAAATGTTCAACATCCTTACCCATTAGAGAAATGCAAATTAAAAATGCTTTGATATTTCATCATGAACTTATCAGAATGGCTAAGATAAATAAAACAAATGACATCTCATGCTGGTGAGGATGTGGAGTAAGGGGAGCACTCCTCCATTGCTTGTGGGAATGCAAACTCATACAGCTATTATGAAAATCAGTGATGTGGTTCCTCAGAAAGATGGGTATCAATCTTTCTCAAGATCTTTCTCTACCACTCCTAGGAATATACCCAAAAGATGCTTCATCCTACCACAGAGACACTTGCTCAAACATGTTTACTGCTGTTCTATTCATAGTAGTCTGAAGTTGGGAAAAAAACTGAATGTCCCTCATAAGAATAACAGGCAAAGAAAATGAGGTATAAATACAATGGAGTATTACTTAGATAGGAAAAATACAGCATGGAATTTGCAGGTAAATGGATGTAACTAGAAAAAAATCATTCTGAGTGTGATATCCCAGAGCCAGAAAAACAAATATGGTATTTATTACTTATATGAGGATATTAGCCATTAAGTAAATGATAACCAAGAGTAAGGGACTAGAGGGAACAGATAGATCCTATTAGGAAAGGGAAATGGAATAGATAATTAGCTGGAATGGGAGAATCAAGTCAGGAGGAGAATTGGGTTGTAGGAAGAAATATGCAGAGAGACAGCTTACATTAAGGGGCATTTAAGGAGTAATACAGAAACCTAATATCCCCAGTCTTGAAAGGGAAAATTTCATTACTCTTCAATTTAGCCTCATGTAAAATTTTAGGACAGAGGCAGAAAGCAGCCACAGTTTTTGCCAAAATATCACAAGAATGTTCTCTAACCCAGTTCCTAATATCATTTCCCTCTGAAACGTCTTGAGCTGGACCTTCACATCCCATATAACTTTCAACACAACTGTCTTCCAAGCTCTTACTAGAATGGCCCATAAGCCCTGTTTCCAGCATTCAACCACTTTTCTAGTCCAAACTTCAAAGTCTTCCACATTTCTCAAAAGAACAGCATGGCCAGACATGTCACAGCAGTATCCCACAACCCAGTGCCAACTTCAGTCTTAGTTACTTATTGATTACTGTGAAAAAAACCCACCATAAATAAGGCAACTTAGAAAGGAAAGTGCTTAATCAGGCTGGCAGTTTCAGATTGTTAGATTTTATGATGATGGAACAAAGAATGACAGAAGAACAAGCTGAGAGTTTGCATCTTCATCTACAAGTAGAAGGCAGAAAAAAATAAGAGAGAAGGGGGGGCAGAAGAGAGAAGGAAACTGGGAATGATGGCTTTTTGTTTTTTTGTTTTGTTTTGTTTTGAGTGCTTTTAATTTTAAATAATAAAATATAAACATTTTGGGTCAATATTTTCTTTTTTCCAGATTTTTTTTATTTGAATTAGAAACAGGATTGTTTTACATGACAATCCCAGTTCCCTTCTCCCTCCGGTCCTACCCTACCACCACCACCACCTCCCAAACCTCGAAAATCTATGGGACCTCCTGTAGTAGTTCAGTACTTAATCCTAGCATAGATGTGGACTTTGGGAGCCCATTTCACATAGAGGAATACTCCCTGAGCCAAGACACATGGGGGTGGGTCTAGGCCCTATCCCAAAGGATATGATAGACTCTGATGACACCCTAGGGAATGGGTGTCTTTTTGAAAGCACAAAACACACACAAATGATACACCTTCTCCAATGTGGTCACACTGGACAATCCTTCTGAAATAGTTCCACCAGCTGTGGGCCAACTATTCAAACATATGAGCCATTCTAATTAAAAAAGATTCATTTACTTATTATATTCCAGTAACTTCTTCGGGGTCAAATATGCATAGGATACTCAAATACCCTACCATTCTGGGATGAACACAATGCATTTCACAGTAAAAAGCACTGAGATAGTCTATAAAACAATTTTTTGTATAGCCAGAGGCTTGTTTATATGTTTGAATCTTTTATCATGAAACGTTTACAATTATCCCTTATAGTTATTGTAAAGGATCCAATTTGAGAAAAGCAGATTTTAGTAAGAATGAAAATAGCAATTGAGAACAATGGGAACGGTTCCATGGAAGAGACAGTAGCTAGGAAACATCTAGAGAAATGAATGCATCTTGGTCTCATTGCCAGGACAGTAACTATCCAGGGAAGGAGAGTGGGAGATAAGGCTGGCTGCTGTGGCCACTGTTTTCCTTTCAAGAAAAGTGGAAAGAGGGTCAGTTATGCTGCCCTTGAAAACATTCACACTTGTTTAACTAAGCAAATAAATTTGAATAGAAGAATCAGCAAGACATGGTTCTTGCTCTAAAGAGGGCACAAGTGCCCATTAGGTCATAAAGAATATGTCTTGAATATGAATCATACACACACAAAAATGGTCCTTATTTTAATTGTAACTTTTAAAATTCAACTGCTTAGTGGTACACCTGTGTTAAATAAAATGCAGAAATGTAAATTTCTAAACTTAAAGGATTAAACTATATAGCTATAACCTTAGTAAATATATGAATGTTTCCATCCCCTTTGAAGTATCTCTTACAATGTTTTTCAAAAAAAGCTCTCTGCTCGCAAGCTGTATTACTCAGGGTTCTCTAGAGGAACAGAACTGACAGGATGTATGTATACGTATTTAGGTAGGTATTTTTGTATGTATGTATGTATGCCTTCATGCATGTGGGATTTATTTGAGTGGCTTACAAGCGGTAGCCCAGATAGTTCAACAAAGGTTGTCTTCCAACAGAAAGTTCAAAAATCCAGCAGTGTTCATCCCCTAAGGCTGGATGTTTTAGCGTGTCTTCAGTATATACTGAAAGTCTGAAAAAGTAGGCTCTAATGCCGGTGAAGGTATGCCTCTGCAGCAGGATAGATAAACTTGCCAGCAAGAACAAAGAAAAGCAGGCAAAAAGCAAAAGCTTCTTCATTCAGTGTCACTTACATAGGCTCTTGCAAAAACAGGTATGGCCCAGATTCAGAGTGGGTCTTCCCACCTCAAACAATCTAGATTTAAGCATGGCAGGGGGGGGGGAGGGGGCGGTTCTTCTGCCCTCCAACAATGATTTAATTAAATAAAAGTACCTCACAGGTGTGCCCCTATGCTTGGCTTTTTGTCAATTCTGGAGGTAGTCAAGTAGGCAACCAAGAATAGTCATTATGCAACTGTTGATAACAGTAATTATAGTCTGGGACCAATAATTGGTTTTAGACAATCAAGGACATTTAGGAATTTCAAAGTTAATTACGAGCAAGTGTGGTGGTACATGGCTGTACCTGTGGCACTCTGAAGTCATAGCTGGGGGTCAGGTTGGGTTCCAGCCACCCTGGGTTACATACAAAGATCCAGTCCTCAAAAAGAAGGAAAGATTAAATTCCCATCCCCACTGGCTGGAGCTGGGAATCGTCCCTTTGTTTCTCCATCTGCCTTTCCTGATGTCATGACTGGTCACCCAGTGTCAAGCAGAATCTAGGGAAAGAGTTGATCTAAGGAAAATCTGGCTATTGACAGGTATAAAACCATGTAGAGAAACAGAACAGAGCCATCCAAAGGAACTGTTGTTAGTTCCCTTGAATATCAGAGGTTGGGAGATAAAAACTTGGAAACAGGAAAATTTAGTCTTTTTTGACCTTGATCTATTTATTTTGTCCAGAACTAGGGCTCAGATAACAAAGCAGAAATGTGTTTGTTGAATGAGTTCCATAGTAAAGTGTGAAAGACAGTTCTGGAATCTTTAACCATCTTTAAATGGGAAATGAATGACTCTAACATCTCCATGACTTTCTTTGTCCAGCTGTCCACTCTGCACATCTTTCTAACCTGAATGAATTGCAAACTCTCACTGCTTCATTGTTTTCAGAGACAGACCCCTGTGCAGGTGGAAATGGATGTGCTCACCTATGTCAAAGCGAGAATGGCGTGGCCAGGTGTACCTGCCATGCTGGGTACCAGCTGTCTGAAGACAAAAAGGCCTGCGAAGGTAGGAAGCTGAAACTGATGTCTTAATTGGGTAATTGTTTGAAATTCTGTTCTAGTCAGATTGAACAGTTGGAAGAGGTAGGAGAAAGGTGTTTTTATTTATGCTAAAAAGAAACACTTTAATTTTTGAATTGATCACTATGAAAAGTATTTTAGAATGCTACAAAAAAAAAAAACTCAGTGAAATTCTTACTTATTGTAAAAAATGACCTAGTGTGCTTTCAGAAGTAATGCTTTTTGTTTTTTGTTTCTTTTTTTTTTAAAAAGTGAAATCCAGAATTAATATTTCAAAACCCTCAGTAACCACACAGGGAGGTTTTGATTATAGACTACAGAGGTGGAGGTAACCTTTGAAAAGCAAGTATGTGCAAATGAGGCCCTCAGAACTTAGGAATAATTAAAATGAGAAGAGAAAGAAACCCTGTAAACACAAGGTTACACATTTCTGTTTCCCAAAATAGCAAAGCAGACACACTTCAGTTCAAAGATGAAAGGGCCAAATTATTTCATGACTGGCACCAATGGAGGATGAAGGAATTCCTGCGGGATAGTCTTTGTTTTTAATAACTTCTGAGAAACCACAGAATCCTTCATTTTTATAACGACATTTTCCTGAAATGAGAAACAGTTTATTTGGATTAATTATGAAAACAACACAATGTTCCTTGACTTACAGGACTGATAAACATTTTGAGAAATTGAATACAAACTAGACACAAAAATCAGTGTGGAAATTTGAGGGGTAATGGGGGCTGGTGAAATGGCTTAGTTGGTATGGGCACTTGATGCCAAGCCAGACAACCTGTGTTCAAATTAGGACTCATGTAGTAGAATAGAACCAACTGCCACTAATGGCCCTCTGACCACCACTTGTGTACTTTGACACAAGCCCTGCATGCACATGTGCACACATTCATACAAAATAAATAAGGCGAAATAAAAAGAAAAAAGTTTTTATGGATTTTAAGCATATTATTCTGGCAAAGATATACTACATTGGCTTCCATTCCTTTTTAATTGTTGCTTTAGTAATATATATATATATATATATATATATATATATATATATATATATGTGTGTGTGTGTGTGTGTGTGTGTGTGTGTGTGTGTGTGTGTGTGTTTTGCCTTCATGTATGTTTGTGTACTATGTGCATGAAATAACCACAAGGTCAGTAAAGGGCATCATATTCCCTAGAACTTGAGTTATAGAGGATGTGAGCTGCATATGGGAGATGGGAATTGAACCTGGTTCATCTAGAAGAGCAGATGGTACTCTTAACTGCTGAGCCATTGCCTGAATCTCTGTTTCTCATTTCTTACCACAAGCCTAGCTTGGTAACTGACAAAAGGGAAGTAGGGAATCGTAAGTATTATTTTTTTTTGAAAACTGACTAGCAGGATAAATAGAAAAACAGATAAATTTCACTTTTCAAGTTCTATTTTAATGTCTGATACATTAATCCTAGAAATCTCCTCCCAACACTACTGCATATTTGAGTGCTCTACTAGTAAATGAGAATGGAGAATGGCAGGCAGATGTGAAGGGAAAAGATGTACCAGTCAGAAAAGGTATGACAGAACCTCTTCAGCTAAAAGGAAGAGGTTGCCTGGGCCACAAAACCGAAGTCACACTGAATCAAAGGGACCATCACTTGCAGGAGAGATAAAGGATACCAGCATCATATGGCATGTCTGATCATAGTCATAACAGTGATGAATATGTATATTGACCAAGTGTGGGTTGCTATGAGAAAGGCCTCACATCTGAGTTGCCCATTGCTGCATTTTCTGCTTTAAAATAGGGAGTTGCAACAGGTCCTATTTGGGGATATACGTGTATATACAAATTCATGTATGCATACAATAAAAATTGATGAAGAAAGAGGCCATGAATTTGAAGAAGAGTGTGGAAAGATATATGGGAGGTTTTGAAGGGAGGGGAGAGTGGGGAGAAATATTGTAATTAACATGTATTATCAAAAGTAAACAAAAAGCCAGAGAATGGGGATATCTTCAAAAATATATTCATAACATCAGACTACAATGGCTTCTGTTTGTGCTTTTGAGGAATAGATTAGAACCATTATTTGTAGTTGCCTTCAATTTTTTTTTTTCTCAATTAGCAGCAGTTGGTTCTAGTAGACCTGAGGAAACACTAGTGAGAACCAAACCAACACAGAATGCATAGCCATAGGAGCTGACTTTCGCACAAATCCCTTCTCACTAAGTGGATGGAGTCTGTGATATTTACTATTCTGTTGAAAACCAGATGTTAAGTGGAAGGTGGCAGTTTATTCACTTTTATTATTTACGAATAAGTTTTAATTGGAAATGATAAGACAGGTGCTGTACATCTATCCCTACAGACATAAATGAGTGTGCTGAAGAGCTTGTCCCCTGCGCTCATCGCTGTGTGAATTCAGAGGGGTCCTTTACTTGTGCCTGCCACCCTGGCTTTGAGCTAGGAGCTGATGGAAAACATTGTTACAGTAAGTAGAAACCATGGCAGCCTTGGAAGTCAATGAGGGTATTAAGGATCAAGCAAGAATAATAACTGAAAGAACAACACTGAATATCTTGGCTAAGAACAAGTTTGCGAGCATGTTGCCTGGTGGAACATAGTGAGCATGGGGACTGACAAGTGTAACCTGCTTCATTCTATTGTTGAGGAAAGAAGAAAAAAAAGTCTGCATAATGGTTCACAGGCTACTAGTCAGTGAGGATGAACTTTCAGGTCTTCTGATTGAAAATCTTGGATTCATGCCTCAGGTACTTTGTGAAGTTCTGTCTTCTTGTATCACCTTGGCTGAACACTAAAGAGTCCACCGTAATGCCCAAAGAAAAGGAAATAGCGTGAGTGAACAAAACTTAAGAGGAAAGGACAGATGAAGGCTGTAGATACATGCCCAACACAATGTCTGCCTTCTGTACTAACGTCTTTTTTCCTTGACATTCATCACACCTCTTCAAATGGTTCATCCTATTTTACATGCTCACCACTGAACCTGCTCCTCTCACTTCCCAGCCAAGCACTGTGTCTCCCAGCTGTACCTAATTCCCCAGCTCAATTACCTGGCTTAATACATCCATCATTATGGATGAATTTACAATGCTAGGCTGTGGAGTCTTCAGTTATAGTTGCTATTTTAGACACTCCTTATCCAATCCCTTTCCTATGAACAAGCACACTGTCTACTTTCCTAAGCTCTGAGTTGTCTGATTCCAACCCACCTCTACCCTCCCCACTTCAATCTCCATCTTCCTTTTCCAAACAGCAGCAAATTTAACTTTCTCTTCCAAATTTGTTCATCATCTCTCCCCAATTTTATTATCTTTCTTGATTTTTACAGCATCAAAAACACTAGATATGAACTACCATGCCAGCTAACATGTTCTTCAAAATCTTCCATAGAATTAAAAGGAGAAATGCTAACCCCTATCAGTACAAAAGAGTTTTGTCCTATTGCTGCCAAAGCCATTTCTTTTTCTGTGTTTGGGTGTTGTTATCTCTTAAGATATATCAATCACGAGGTGGCTCTCATAATAATCCCCTTCTTGTCTGAATCATCATCATTACTGTCTTCTAAATTAACATTACCAACATTTACTATGTTAGAAGTGCTGGGCGGGGGGAGCTCACATCCACTAGAATGTTCATAACAAAAGTTTTGTTAGCAAAAATAGACAGTCCCTCTCTCTCACCTCATATTTTCTCATCAACCAGTGCTAACAGGTCTCCATCTTTGTGTCCATGGACTCTTTCAATTCTCTTCTTCCATGTTTCCAGATAAAATTCATCAATTGGTTACTGTGTTGGATACTTTGATCAGTTTGACACAATGGAATCTGGGGAGAGGGAACTTCAACTGAGAAAGGGACTTTATCTGATTAGCCTGTAGGCAAAGCTGGGGGCATTTTCTTGATTAATGGTTGATGTAGAAGGGTCCAGCCACAGATCTTGAAGCAGGCTGAGCTAGCCATGGAGGGTAAGCCAGTGAGCAGTGTTTTTCCATGGCCTCTGCTTCAGTTCCTGCCTCCAGGTTCCTTCCCTGCTTGAATTCCTGCGTTAGCTTTACTCCATGATGGACTGTGGTTAATTGGGATATGTAAGCCAAAACAAGCTGTCTTTCCTGGATTGTTTTTGGCTGTGATGTTTATCACAGCAATAAAAATCAAACTATGACAATTACTTTCATTGTTTCTGAAATGCTCTTTTCCCTTCTTTTCTCCTACCTTGACCTAATTAGTTCCGTGTCTCCATCTTTGCTCTGTCTCAGTATCAAATTTGTGCTTCCAATTCCTCTACTTCTAATGGCATCCTATAATTTTGTGCTCAATGGCCTTATTTACATGAGTGACAGCAACTGCATTCTGGGTGGAATCTTTTTCTCAGAGATGCTCTTTGCACTCCTTCACACTCACTGCTAATGTCAAAATACTCATAACAAACATCACTAAGTCTTAGGGCTGGGACTTGGACGGACTTTCAATTCTGCGTAAATAAGCCCTTCACCCTCACTGGCTATTTCCATGTACTGCATTATTTTTATTCGTGTGAGACAAAGAACACACAGAGAATAATAGAAAAGTGAACATGTTCACATTCTTCCTGGGCTTCTCCAGGAAGACACCATTAAAAGTCAGGAAATTCACTCTCCTCCACATAGAATTCTGTTTCTTGATTGTTGGTGTATTGTTCAAGTCTACCAATGCATTCCTACAGCATTTATAGTGCAGCTTCTTCACAGTGATGCTTGCCTTTTAAAGATCAAAGTAACTAAGATGGGAGGGAAACTGACTCCTAATTAAGAAACAACTTCTGAGTTTGAGCCCTTTATGAATGCATACAGGAATCCCCTTTCAGGAGGAGAAAATGTCGATAGATTTTTTAAATTAATATTTGATTTTTAAATATAGCTAGAGTTTTAGGGGCTAAGCATATTTTAAAATGTGCAAATGAGTCTTATAAACTGACCAGCAAATTCTGAGGCATCATGAAGCAAGAGAACATTATTAATAGTGGTTTATGACTTTCTTTAGAATTTACTCAGGAAAGCAATTTGCCTTAGAGTTGACTGTATTAGGTGGACGTGCGACTTCACATTTACTTTCCTGATGGGAATATTTAACTAAGTTCTCTCTAAAGTCATCCCCAGACCTCAATATTTACTACTGACACACAAAGCTTTCTCAGTGAAAATTTATGTTCTAAGGTGTCTCCAAACCCATAGGCAGAGGAAGTCCTTTTAGAACGTGATGATATTTAATCATAAATATAGCACCTGTATGTAATGAGTGAATTGTAGGACACTTGTTTCACCTTTGTCCAAGAAAAGGCTTTATGGCTATTTAATTTCTTTAGAGAAATTTTTGTAATATTGCATAATATAACCACCCAGTCCTCACAGCGTGCTGTGAATTCATCCTCACTGTCTTGTGTTTCCAATTGGAAAGTTCCACACATTTCACCATTAGATGAAACTTTCATCAAAAGAATTCTCAACATCGTGTTATTAGATACATGTATACTTTATGTATTGTATCTATTAAACAAATGATGAATTTGTCACCCTGAGAAGAAACAGAGTCTGTTTAAGTATAATTATGTTATGTGAATGTGTGTACATGTGTGCTGTGTATGTGTGAGTGTGTGTGTGTGTGTGTGTGTGTGTGTGTGTGTGTGTGTGTGTGGGTGTGTGAGCACACCAGACACAACAATTGTGTAGAGATCTGAGTATGACTTTCAGGAGTCTGATTTTTCCTTCTGATATGTGGCCCTTAAGAAAAAACTCAGGTGGTTATGCCTGGCTGACACCCCTTTACCACTGAGTCATATCTGTGGCACCTGTGTGATTTTTATATACTATGAAAGTAACTCATTGTAAATCATCCAGGTCAAGAACCCAAAACATCAGCTGACTTCTAGTGGCCAATTGTAGATCTGAGGTTGTTTGTCTTATTTTACTGAGACATTATAGCCAACATTATAGCCAAGGCTAGCCTCAAACTTGCTGTGTATCCCAGCTTGTCAGTCCTCTTGGTTCTGCCTCCCCAGTGCTTCTATTATAAGAGTGCACCATTACACAGCTCAAAACATTTTCATCCTATATGATTAATGAGATTATTATAATATTATATATATATATATATATATATATATATATATATATATGACTTTAGAAACTACCAGCAGACACAGAGCCATATTCCTGTGGCACCACAGGTACCTAGCAATAATGGGAAAATTACGCAGAACTCATCAAATGAATTAATTCTTCCTTGTGATTTCCCTTACAAGTTGAAGAGTGTTAAAGAATTTCTTATATCTTCCAATGACCTAAAAATGGGAATCCAAACTGTTACTGCCCACAGGAGACTGGCAGTGATGAACATATAAAGCTGGTGGCAGAGAAGGAAGTGAGGTTTGTAAGGCCACTGGTGAATTGGAGCTCACATTCAGGAATAGAGGCCAGTATTTACTTGTCTCTGAAGGGGTTCCAGAATGAACCAGAGCTTTGCCTATGTCTAGAGCCACTGATTCATTTAACTTTTCAGATTTGTTTACTTTGCTGTATGAGTGTTTAGCTGAACATCTGTATGAATACCATGTGTGTATTCAGTACTCAAGGAAGTAGAGGAAAGAGTTGGGCCCCTGGAACTGAAGATGTAGATGGTCACAAATTCATACAGAAGAGATAAAAACAAAAGAGTCATCAAAGACATCTGAGGGTCATGTCCCACAGTGATGATGCAGGCTACCTGTTGGTAACTGAAAAATTGTAAACTATGAAATGCTCCAAACTCTAACATAATTGAAACACTGACATAGCACCAAAGTGGAGGATACACACATGTTCTTACATGATAGATTGTAATAAAAACTATGAATGTGCACTAAAACCATTGTATAATATTACCTTCAGGCTGCATGTCAAAGAAAGGTAGGAACTGCAAATGAGTCTAATGTTGAGAAATGGATCTCATATCTATAGATCAATAGCTATCTGTCTCTCTTCATAACACACACACACACACTCACACACACACACACACACACACACACACACACACACACACACACCCTAAATCTGGAGGAAAAATTAAAACCTAAAACTGTCTAGCTAAGGGAAAGGAAACTGAAATTTTATACTGCGGAGAAGATCAAGATGAAGGAAAGCACAATAGTAAGAGGTAGGGCTCTAGGGGAAACTGAGGTGCCTGGTTAGGGGATCAGCTAAGAAGCCAGTCTGGACTAGAAAGAGTGAACAAGTAGGTATAGAATGAAATTCTGAGACAAAGAGAGCAAAGAGTCATGTCAGGCAGCCCTCAGACCCCTCAGATGCAATGTGAAGGGACACAATCTTGGAAAGACCTGTGTAGTGTCCTTTTTATTTTAAAATCATGGCATGGCTGCAGAGTGGCTCAGGGAGTAAAGTGCTTGCCATGAAAACACACAGACCCAGAAACCAAGGAAAAAGTTTAAATATCCAGAAACCAAGTAAAAAGCCTGATGTGGTTGTGCACATCTGTAATTCCAGTGCTGGACAGAGACAGGAAGCTCCCTGGGCCTCACTGGCCCATGTGTCTTGTAAAATTGGTGGCTTGAGATTGAATGAGAGAGCCTGTTTCAGCACATGATACAGAGGACAACTAAAAACAACATCCAAGGTCAACCTCTGGCCTTTACACATGCCTACACATGCACACCTGTACACAGACAGACAGATACACACACACACACACACACACACACACACACACACACACACACACAGAGTGGCAGTTCTATAGGTAACACATAGTGAGTATATGTGAAAGCAAAGTTAGAGTCCTCAGATAAGCCATGATGGTGTGTTGATGTCAGGGAGTACACTGGAGATGGCAATGACAGGTTTGGTATACTATCCAAGTTTTGCTCAGTATGTAAGGAAAAGAAGATCAAGAGTAGTTCATGGTCTCAAGCCTCACTAATCAAGAGAGCACTAATGAATTTTATCAAAGTATGGAATCTAAGGGAAAATTACAGAGAGTTAGGGAATGAATTCAAAAGTCACCAGTTACGTCTTTGTTGTGTGAAGTTTGGAGACCCATGTGGAAATGCAAGTCAGAAGTTCCTACCTATTTTCCAAATAGAAAAAAAATCAATAATCTATATATTAGTAAAGGTCAAGGTTGGGGAAGTGATGTGTAAGCTGTGAACAATAATGAGTTCCTAGGGAAAGAGAGGGCAGCTGGAGAAATAAAAGGAAAACTTAGACTGGGGACCAGAGTCAAAATAGAACAATATCAAATATCCAGGAGAGATAAGGACAACCTAAAGAGCAGGTGGAAGGAACAGGGACCAGGGACCAACATGACAGTTGCTGGAGAAGAAAGTGGCTGTCCCATGCAGGCTCCCTGGTTCTTGGTTCAGTCTCTGTGAGTCCCTGTGAGCCCAGGCTAATTGATTCTGTGAGTTTTCTTGTGATGTCCTTGACCCCTCAGGCTCCTACAATTCTTTCTCCTTCTCTTCTGCAAGATTCCCTGAACTCCACCTAATGTTTGGCTTTGGGTCTGCATCCGTCTCCAACAGTTGCTAAATAAAATCTCTCCGATGACAGTTGAGCTGGCCACCAATCTGGTCGCAGGAGATGGCTAGTTCAAGCTACTTATCCATTACTGCTAGGAGTCTTAGCTGAGCTCATTCTTGTAGATTCCTGGGAGATTCCCTTGCACCAGGGTTTTCCCTGACCCCAAAATGTCCCCCTTTTAAGAGTACCATCTTTCAGTACTCTCTCCCTCCACCCCTCAAACTGCTCATCTTCCCATCCCCACCTGTCCTCAGTCCACTCATGAAATCTCTTCAAGTTCTCCTTCCCAGGGAGATCTGGGTGTCCTCTTATTAACTTACTTCCTTGTTACCTAGCCTCTCTCAGTCTGTAGATTGTAGTAGCATAGTTATCAATTATTTTACAGCTAATATCCATTTATGAGTGAGTACATACCAAGTTTGTCTTTCTCAATCTGAGTTACCTCACTCAGGATGAGTTTTTCTAGTTCCACCCATTTGCCTTCAAGTTTTCTGATGTCATTGTTTTTAACAGATGACTAATACTCCATCAAGTAAATGTACCACATTTTCTTTAACCATTCCTTGGTTGAAGGATATCCAGGTTGTTTCCAGGTTTTGACTATTACAAATAAAACTGCTATGTACATAGTTGAACAAGTGTCCTTGTGGTATGATGGAGCATTCTTTGAGTATATGCCTAGGAATGGTATAGCTGGGTCTTGAACACATAATAATTTCATTGAACTGGAACTTTAGCATTAAAAATTTTAGATAAGTGTTTGTCTGAATTTCACCTAAATGCAATAAATCTGTGTGGGTAGAATCACAGTGTCACGGGAGACCTGGCTACTGATAGCAGCAGAGTTCTACATATTACTAAAGGGTGATTCCACAGGAATCTACTTAAGTTTTCCTGGAAACCAGTGGGGACTGTCCTGATGGATTAGAAGATACCAACCATGGTTTAAATACCTCATTCCATGGCTGACAGTGGCAAACCTGAGAAGCAGCTCAGAGGTCTGTGTCCAGGGTTCTATGTTGGCATATGCCTAAAAACCACTTTGCCCTTCAGTCCTTTATGCATTCTGGTTTTCCCAGTCTTCAGCCCAGAGAGAGTCCCTCTTTCAACAGTAAGTTGATTAGCGTAATATCCCTTTATTTTACCAGTCTTTGGGAATATGTTTTTGAATAGTTGCTGACAGTTGCTAAGGCAAAATGAAGAAGGCACAGTGGGGTCAAAGTGACAGGGACCGCAGTGCTGGTTGGGGGAATACAGGTGGCTGTGTGCCGCCACAGGAGGCACAGTCTTGAGACAACAGGTTCTCCACAGTGTCAAGGATGAAACATGCTCACCAGAAGTGTCACAATCTCAGGTACATTTGCCCTGATCTTTTTCATACTCTTCTTCCAAAGGATAAGGAAACAAGCCAATACGTGTACAGTCAATGAGAACAGAGTGGCTGCCCATACAAAGAGTAATGGAAATGATAAAGTAAACAGAGGCCAGAACATTGAAATTTTATACTTTAATCCCTGAGTCAAGCCTTCTATTACTTCGTGTGTCTTCATTTAGAAAATCAGAGGCTCCATGTTCAGGCCAGTCAACATTCATATGCTAAGCCTGATGCTCACCAATATGCCCAAATTACTAGCATATGCCAGGGATGGTGACATGTTTCCAAAATAATAGTATGCTAATGTGATAAGTGAGTTTTAGATGCATCAAAGCACTCTCGCGTAATGCAACTTTCGTTTGATCAGCCAGTGCATTGGTTTAATTTTTCTTTAACCCCAAGTTACTTTTAATAGTAGTTTGATAGTTTGATGAACCTACAGGCACTGAAAAGAACAATCATTAGTTTTAAACACACACACACACACACACACACACACACACTGTATTTCCTAAAGGAAGTGCCTTTTAAAGTATTAGTAGCCACTGATTGACCCATCGTTGTTTTTCTTATGTTCCTATTTAACCTAATTTATCAGTACTTCTTATCACTTAGTAGTTCAGTACAGTATGGGCATAAATAGTATTCAAGATATGCCTTAGAATTTTACTTTTTATGTGTAAAATGTGATATATTCCCAAAAGAGCATGTCATCCTCTCAAAAGAGAAAGCATGTCCATTGTTAACATATATTCCATTTTCTCTATTGTTATGCTAATAAACCTCTTTTGCTTGTTTTGGAAAGGAATTGAATTAGAAATTGTAAATATCTGTGAAGAGAACAATGGTGGTTGTTCTCATCACTGTGAACCTGCAATTGGTGGACCCCATTGTTCCTGTAACCATGGACATCAGCTTGATGCAGATGAGAAAACATGCATAGGTAATGTTTGGTAAATGCCATCTTCGTTCAAAGTTTTTCTGGACTCGTTTAGCATTTTCATATTAATACACATTGCTACAGTATGAACCACAACCCTCAGCCTGAAGGGAGCTGCAATAAACTGTGTCTCTGGCCACTGATACATAGCAAAGACATCAATAGAATGATATCATGGAATTTACAGTATTCTAGTCTCACAAAACTATTTAAACCTAAACAAAGCCATTGCATATGTTTCTTGTCCCAGCAGTGCCTTCTACACTGCTGTGAGTCTGTGGTGCCCAACATATCAGAACTGATTGTTTTCCCTTGCAGTGAAAACTATGCCACATTTTCTTCATTAATATTTAAATTTATAAAGAAAATTAGTGGGTCTCTTCCTCCCTCTGTCCCTCCTTCCTTCTTTCCTTTCTTTTTCCATCTTCATTCTTTTTTTATGAATACTAAACAAATATGAATACTAAACAAATTTATGAATAAGTAAACAAAACTGAAAACTTATATCCTTTCTTTATATTTTTATTAATGTGCTATTCTTATATTTTTGTCTTTAGTCTCTGAAAAAGTACAATTCAGGCAACTTCTTATTTACAGCTAGAAAAAGTACAGCATCTGCTAGGGTCAGAATGCAGAAATTTGTGTATTTGTGAGATTTCAGTAGTCAGCAATGTTACACTGCTTATGGTCCATTATGCTTCACTTTTTCAATAATAAAAATTCTTATTTCTGAAGACCAGATATTTACTAGGGCAAAAGCAATGACTTACTTAGACCATGAGGTTACCCTTCTGGCTATCTGTTGCTTTGTAAAGCCACCCATGGGTTCTATCATATGTTACTATCAGGTATTTTCTAAATATGGAAATGTACAAGAAAAGATGCAAACAGTTCAACGAGCATGTCATTGGTCAGCCTTGCCAAGGTGCAGAAGCCTAGTCCTGAACCTAGAAAAAGGAGTGAAGTATCATTGGAGGGACAGTTTTTTGAAACACAGTTATCTCATCGTGGTGAGGCATTCCAAGTTAACCAAACTGGGATACTCGGAAGTATTTGTAAATTTTCTTCAGTAACTATGCATAGAGGATGGAATATTTTACTCTGACTTGTTTCAGAGCTGAGTGATTAAGAAGTTTCACTTCAGTACCATCAGTCTTCCAGTTTGGGGGCTAGATTTTCCTGTTCAGGTGAGTGGTGAGTTACATCTCTGTAGTTATGTTGCATTCTGCACAGTAGCCAGAAACCGTAAGGTAAGATCAAAAGAGGAACACAGACAAGCAACAATTTCACCAAGGATATGAAAAGAAATGAAGAAAGTAGCTGATATAAAGGCTGAAGTGGCAGTGTTTGCCAGAAAAGACTTGAATAAGGGCTAAGTTTGTGAAGTCCTTGCTCTGTAAGTGTGAAAACCTCAGTTCAGATCCCCAACACCCACACAAAAGACTCGGCCTGTAATCCCAGAACTCAGTGAGAATAACTTTGGATTGATGACCAGCTGATCTACCTACTAGGAGACCCTTTCTCAAAACATACAGCAGAGAGAGCATTGAGGAGGACCCATGATCTATGTATACCCCCTACACACACAACATGCATGTACACCACCCCACATGCCATGCATGTATATCACCTCATATGACTTGACCAATGATATGTGTGCACTCTTCCATATGACATGGATGTGCATTCCCTGCATGATCTCTTAACGCATGTGTGCCCCCCCCACAGGGCTTGCCTGTGTACCCCCATGCACACACATGACATGTATGTACCCCCCCCAGACACACACATGTCTTCTGCCATAGAAAAGCTAAGTTTCTGTTGAACTTTTGAACTTCAGTCAGTGTCCAAGGTAAAAAAAAAAAAAAATGCCCTGGAGGAATGAAAGTTTCAAAATAATATAACATTAACACGTAATAACAATCAGAACAAGTGACATATTTTTAGATTATATGATGAAGCTAGCCCCTTGCTAGCTGAAAGCTGTATGTTTGGAGGATTTATGAGTAAGAAGGCTCTTTTTAAATCAAAAAGAAAAGAAAAATATCTAAATATTAAAAAAACACAAAGACAACTTTTAAATGAAATAAAAATCTTTTTAAAAATCATTTGTGCTCACCTTGTTTAATCTAAAGGGCAGAGAAAGGCTTAATATGACAGAAACTAATATCTGTCATCTTCTGAGTGGGGTTCCTTGTGACATTTTGCAGGAGAAAGAATGCATTGTGCCCAGATGACCTTCATTTAGATAGTTTATGGTGACCCCTCACCTTGACTGACTGATTGCATTTCCTTTCCTTCCTGTCTCTTGTCTTCATTTCCTTGAGTCTACTGACTCTCCCAAGGTTAATTGAGACTCTGACCTCTTTGTACCTGTGGTCGCTCTTGTAGTCCTGGAGCAATAAGATTCTGTAAGCTCAGCAGTGACAGCCATGCAGCCTAACAGCTCAACACACAGAGGCTAGAATTGAGCCAAGGGCAGAAAGGCAACAAACACCTTCATCATGTAATCCTGGTTTGCCTGGAGTGGAGGGAAGCAGTGAGTGCCCACTGCCCCCTTCCACTCTTACACTTCAAATGACCCTTTAAAACTCAGGCCAAGTAGATTGCTGTTGGGCTGAATGGTTTCATTGACAACTGAGAAGCTTTCTGATTTTCCCAGGCCAGCTGTGTCTTAAGAACAGCATTCGAGAATGTAGGATTCTAGAATGACAGTGGTATATAAACAACTGCTCACCTGACAGAACATTCCAGGGGAATGATTTCACAGCCTAACAAAACCCTGCAGACCTTGCTCACCCGAGCAATGTGTCATCAGCATATTTAAGCGAATACTCTGGAATACTCCAGACCTTAATACAGAATATGAGAAATAAGGGTGCCTCCTTCCCACAGACATACTATTCCCACTCCTCTCCCTAGTGGAATGCCAGGGGAATGTTTACTTGGGAAGACTCTTTGATCTAAGGTCTCCAAGAGGCGGCACACTGTGAAGTCTGGGGCTGTGTTTTCTGCTGCTATCAAACACCACTTTCATGGAATTCTTTGGATTGTCATTTTCAATTCTGTCTCTTTTTCCCTCAAGTTCTGTTTATTCAATCAGATTGCTTCTCAAACTGGAAAAAAAATAGCAAAGATTTTTTTCCCTATGCTTATAAGTGCATTTAAAAACTATTTACATCTTTTCAATTAAATAACAGATATGCAAGCAGCTTGCAGGAAACTTAAACTAAAAGTAGGTGTCATTATTTTTGTGTGATAGTTTCTTCAATTTCTGTACTATGTGGCCTGAGAAGTGGGAAATGGTTAATCAGTTTTAATTTAGAAACGAGGCCTCTCAGAGCTTCTGCAATTTCGTTGAATTCTGTTTCCTGGAGTAACACAAATGTCCTTTGCCCTTCAGACTTTGATGAATGTGAGAGTGGAGATGCCTGCTGTGCCCAGCTCTGCATCAACTATTCAGGAGGCTACGAATGCGGCTGTCAGGAAGGCTTTCAGATCAGTTTGGATGGCTGTGGATGTGATGGTAAATTCTTGAGCTCTCATGGAATGACTGATGGGGGCAGGAGCTTGGAACTGGGTGTCTTTCACACTAAAGAAATGTGAGTTTCTGTGTGTTTGCACCATGTGACAGCATATGTACTTTGGTGGCTCTAACTTTGAAAAACCTGAGATCTTTGTCAGTGAAATGAGGACAGCAATGGGGTTAGGGAGTAAATTAAGGGACATTTATAATAATGGTAAACTACTAACCTGATATTTGGACTAGACAAGCACTCCACTAAAGGCAGCCATGGTTAGTATGATGTTCATTGGTCCATATGCTTTCAAATGTATGTATGAAGAGGGGGTACTTGGGGGTGGGCCACATACTGATAATGGAATCATCTTTGCATACTGAACCACAATTATAGAGTTGGTTGCTGAAAATCATTTTCAAGACAAGAAAATTAAACAATTATCTTGTTGTAAGTGAAAGTCTGCAGCAGAACTCCTCATATAGCTAATATTAACGAGCCATCTTACAGTTTTTTAGGTGCTCTCCGGGCATTTACTTTTTAGTAAAGGTAAATCTGAAAATAGTGCCCCAGCATCCACATAAAAAACTGAAGGACACTTATCTGTGAGGTTTGGTCACAAACTCCACCCAGCTTGACTGATAAGGTTCAGTAAAAGCCCTTGTGAAAAGCCATAAGGTGGCCAGTGATTGAGGAAAACACTGATGCTGACTCTCAGCCTTCGTGCACATAAACACACACAGATGTGGACACATATATTCATGTATACCATACACACACACACACACACACACAGAGAGAGAGAGAGAGAGAGAGAGAGAGAGAGAGAGAGAGAGAAAGAGAGAGAGAGAGAGAGAGAGAGAGAGAGCACTAGAGAGAACAGGCGGTGGTTCCTGTATATCCTTCCATCATCCTATGGTTTCCTTCAAAAAGTCACAGCGTACTGTTATTGTCTCCAAATATTTGTGTACTATCTACTGATAGTTTCTCTTGCTATTGGTCTCTAGTTTTATTCAACTGTGATATGGTAGGGCATGATTTATTTAGTTATTTTGTATTTGTTAAGAATTACTTTGTGGCATAGACTGTGACCTATTTTGGAGAAGTTCTATGGGCTACTCAGAATTTTTATTCCATATCTGCCGAATGGAATTTTCTGTTAATTTCATTCAACTCACATTATAGTTTAACTGTGAAGATTCTCTGTCCATCTTTAGTTTGGCTAACCTATCTAAAGATATGATCAGTATACTAAAGTCAAATAGTGTCACTGTTTCAGGACTTAAGTAAGTTTTAAATTCCTACTAGTGTTTGTTTTATGACACTGGGAGCTGCAATGCTTGGTGCATACATATTTATAATTATTATATTTTCTTGCTGAATTGTTCTCTTATTAATATGTAGTGACCTTTATCTATTTGATTAAAGTTAGTTTGAAGTCTATTTTTATCAGAGCTCATCTCAGAATAGCTATGCAAACTTGTTCCTGCTTTCATTTTTTCATAAATTGAATTCTATCCTTAGATTCTTAGCCTGTGTCTATGCCAGTAAGGTGGTGTTATGTGACAAAACTTTTCCTGGGGAGATACTACACACACATCTACTCATCCCAGCTAAGGAGAACATGACAGACCAAAGTACAGAGGCCACCAAAGTCAAACTTTGTGAACCATGAGTTTTATTGGGGTTACATGCAGGTATATGGGTAAGGGTTTATACAGGAGCAGGAATGAGTCAAACACAGCTGCATCATCAAAACCCACCTCAACATGGTGACAGCTCATAAAAGCTAAGAAACCAGGAGCACAATGCACAGCCTGCTGGAAGCTCAACAGATTAGAGACTGTCCTTTCCAAGTGAGTGTGGCTAAACCTCTTTTAGGCAGCTTCTTCTGGGTACAGTCTTTTCCAAAGTTCAGCTCCACTCCTCTGAGAGGGACTCTCAGTTTTTATTGCTTACTTTGGCAGGGAGGGGCCTAGTGAATCTGGTCCATTTCAGGGACTTCCTGAAGCTATTTTGGGTTGTTTACCTTCTTGCTTAAGTAGCTTCCCTGTTGGATGGAATGTTTCAATCTTGGAGGAAACTGTTGTACAGCAGGCATATTTCTTGGCGGAAAAACAGAGAGTTTGAGCTTAATACAGTCAACCGTTCTGCATCTTCTTTTTTTAGTTGAAGCCATTTGCATTTAAATTTATTATTAGAGATGCTACCAATTATTGTTTGATTTGTTGTTAGTTGGATTATTTTCCCCCCTCTATTACCATTAGAAGTTTTCTGCTTACTGTGATGAACATAATAGATTCCTTCCTAACTATCTTTTGGGGGATCTACTCTTCTTAGGAAATTCATTCATTCTTTTGCTTTCCTAATTGAAAGTATCTTCAGAAACCATATAAATATCTGGAATCTGGAGATTTAGAATGTATTCTCTCTCTCACTTTCTCTCTCTCTCTCTCTCTCTCTCTCTCTCTCTGTGTGTGTGTGTGTGTGTGTGTGTGTGTGTGTGTGTGTGTGTGTGCAGTATGTGCAAGTATGTGGATGCAGTCACTCATATGGGTACATGTGGAGACTAGAGATTGATGTTGGTGTCTCTCCCAAGAGCTTCTCCAACATGTATTTGAGATAGGGTCTCTCACTGGACTGGAGTTCACCATTTCTGCTGGACAGATTGGCAAGTGAGCTCCCAGGTCACAGCTGTCTGTACCAACCAGCACCAAGGTTACAGGAGTTGGGGAGGGCCCCTTCGACCAATGCTTTGAAAATTGGATATCCACCTGTATATAAATCAATCCAAAATGGACCAAAGATCTTAATGAGACACATGAAGATTGGAACTGCTATGAGAAAACAATGACTAAAACACTTTGAAATAGAGGCATAAGAAAGAAATTTCTTCAGTGGGCTCCAGTACCAATAGAAAAAATCCCAATAATTTATAAATTAGATTACAAGGAACTAAAAATACTTCTCCACAGCAAAAGAAACAACCACCAGAATGAAGAGACAGCTTAAAGAGCAGAAAACTTTCTTTGCCATCCACACATCACAGAGTGAATTAATAGCTACAATATATAAATATATGCAAATTAAAAAACGAACATATCCATTGGTAAATAGATCAATGAGCATAATAGTTTATTAGTTCTCAAAAGAAGGAAAACAAATGGCATAAATATTTGAAAAAGTGTTCAACATGCTTAGCCACCAAGGAAATGCACATTGAACTTCTATTTCATCTAAGTCATGTGGTTGTCACTAAATATAGTAGAGAGGACATAGGGAAAGAGGAAATCTCATGCATTGCTGGTGAGAAGGCAAACTTGTATAGCCCTTGTAGAAGTCATAAAGGAGGATCCTCAAAACTCTGGAATTAGAACTGCCATATAACACAGCCCCACCACTCTGTAAAAAATGGAAGGGTGAGGTCAACATGCCACACATCCATAATTATTGCTGTACTAGTCACAATAACCAAGACATAGAACCAGCCTAGATGTCCCTTAGCAGAAGAATGAATACAGAATATGTGGTATATATATACAAAAATTTTTGTCCATCCCAAGAAAGAGGAAATCAAGCCATTTTTAGAAAAGTGTATAGAACTAGGGGTCATTTATAGTAAGTGAGATAAACCAGAACCACAAAGACAATTACCACATTTGCTTTCATGTTCATAATCAGAACTTAAATTTGTTTGTGCCATGAAAGTAGAAAGGAAACAGAAAGGGAGAAGGGACAGATGATAGGTGGCCAGGGGTAGAGTGTGTGATGGAATAAACATAGAAGGACAGATTATAGGGGAGGAGAGGACTAAAAGTAGGACAAAGGGTAGGATAGGGCAATGTGGAAGGTAAGAAGGAGAATAAAATTGAGTGGCATAATTGTATAAACATGATGTGGTATAATACACTGCTTTGCATGTTTACTTAAAAATAATTTAAAACAAAATTAATTTAAATATATAGTTGAGTTTTTTCATTTTGCAATTATTATTATTATTATTATTTAAAATACATTTGCTTGAAATCTATACAAAGTTTATAATATTACTATCTACTCCAGTATCAAGTCAAATATATGTATGACATTAATGTCTCAGAGAAAGTGGAGTTTCATTGCTGAAAGAAACAAATCCTGAATTCTGATGGTAGCCAGGCTTCAAACTACTACAAGCCAGCCCTTCAGTATAGATCAAAGAGAAACAGTGTGCTATCTATATACACTAAACACAGCAGAGTATATTACCATTTACCATTTCCATCCAATTAACAGAGCCAACAAAAGCTGCATTTTATGCACCATCTGCTCCTAAGAGGAGTGAGCCAAGATATGATTGCATGGCACAAATGCACACACTTGTATGTACCCACAGGGATAAGATGTGCACCATCTGAGTTAAAGTTGAAGTGTGACTTCACTCTGGAACTTTCGGTGTATCTAGCACACTGACTGAATATAAAGTGGGATTCAATCATAAATCTGATAGCTACAAGATGTAAAACAAGCTTGTTTCTAATTTAAATTTTAAAAAGACAAAAAAGAGGACAGACTAGTTATTATGTTTCCATGACCAAAGATCTCCATAAATCCTGAATGGATTTAGGCAAAACATCAGTGTCCACTCACATACTTAAGCTGAGAACTTAGTACATTTCTGCACAGCTTAGATCCATTGAATTTAAGCTTTATGTTCTTCATCCAAGCTATACAAAGAAGTCCTCAGAAATCTCTCGTTTATGTGGCCAGTCTTCAGTAAACTTGCAAATGAATGTAGCAAGTCACTAGGTAGGCAATACCTGATATTGAGGGGCTATGCTTGCTTTCTATGTGGCAGGATGTTACTGGTGGTTAATGAAGGTCACATAGTGGCAAAAAGGGCAGATTCTGGTTAACTCTACTCTCCCTAGATGTGGATGAGTGCCTGGATGTCAGTGTGGACTGTGGCCAGCTGTGCATCAACTCAGTGGGGACATATGACTGTGCCTGCGAAGAAGGATACAGAATTGGAAGTGATGGAAGAACCTGTCTCTGTCAGTAGCCAAGGGATTGTTCTGTGTCTCCTAAATTCCCTCCACTTGCTGCTCTTCAGGGTGCTGGGGAGAGACACTTCACAACACTCACTGCTTCCCTCCTAAAGGTGTCTGTCTCTCACTCTCTACCTTCTACCCTCTCTCCCTCTCTTTCCCTCTTTCCTACCTTTCTTCATTCCTTCTTCTCTTTCCCTCTCTCCTATTCCTTCCCTTCTTCCTGTCTCCCTCCATCCTCATTTTACCTCCTCCTCTTCCTATCTAGTTTTATTTCCCTTGTACTCTGTCTACAGTAATTCAACCCCATGCCAGCAGCATCTGGCTGCTGGTCCAATGGGCCTCTGCAGAGCCTGCTCAGAGCTCTTTATCCATCAGTCACCCCTGCTTGGCTGTCTAGTTCAGACTCTCAACTATCTGTCAATGTTTGGTTGCTTTTCCCTCTTTCTATTCACAGTGTCAAAAACCAGTCTCTTTCTCTCTGCTCTGAGCTTTAGATGATGAGCAGTTTGAGGAGGAAGAAGAGGTACTAGACATCCTGAGGTTCCCAGGCCTTCTGGTTCAAAGCTCCCCTCAGCCGCTACCTTATTATGCTCCTTCTCTGACTGCTTCATATGAAGATGAAAACAATGATGAAGAAGACCAGGAAGCAGAGGGAGAGTTCCAAGGGCTGACAGCCTTGCAGAGAGTGGGTGGGTAAAGGATTTGTTTCCTTGTTCATTGCTCCTCATCATCAGATAACTCAGGCATGTTATTCAGGTAATTTCATTATCAATATTTAACGTCATCAAATGTTGAGAGAGGAGAACTAGTAGAATTATGGGACCAAAACCATTACTTATGCAAACCTCATTCCTATAAATTTAACATCCCTAGACTTCCATTTTGATATAATAAAGAGATAATAATGCAAGTGTTTGTAGAAATGGGAGTATGGGGTGAAGGAATATGTTGATGGTTCAGTGAATAAAGGACCTGTTACTATGAATAACCTTCTGATTTCAATATCTAGGACCCACTTGGTATGCAAAGGTGACCCACGTAATGGAAAAAGGTCAGCAGTTGTTCCCTGACCTTACCACCTGTGCCATACATGTGCACTCATATACACATTCACCTAAACAAAAAAATAAATAAATAAAAACAAAAGAGAAACAAGCAGTAATATATTTGTATTATAGTTCATTTATAATCTATAAATGCTTCAGCATAGAGGTAGAATATTGAAATGTTTATTAAATTTCTGCTGTTTTGTGCATTCCACATCAGAATAAGTATAGTTGAGAAAAACAAACATAGACCAACTAAATTATTTGACCAAGGTTTGGAAAGAGAAATCCAATTACATCTCAGCTGTCTTCCCTTCAATCATTTGCCAGTCATGAGAGGTGTCAGGCAATCCCACAGTCAGCTGGTAAGAAAGTGATGTAGGTGCAGTGTGCTCAGTAGCACAGTTGCGATGGACATGCACAAAGTAGAAATCAGCACTGCATACAGTCCAAGGCCCCACATCCACCCATCTCCCCACACCAAGATGAGGAGAGGACATGAGTCCATCCCCATGTGTAAGCAACTCAGTAAATGATACCTCTGTTCTTTCTCATATTAGGATAATCTGCATCAAGAGGAAAAGGAAGAAGTGAATAGATTGCATTTCAGTAAGAAATAGAATATTATACACACATTAAAGAGATTTGTGCACACAGTATGGAAGAATACTACAAATCTTGTACTGACAAAAGAAACCTGACTGTAACGTGCTTACTTTACAATTCTATTTGTAAAAAAGTTCAGAAAAATGTGTGGTGTCTTTGTATTTTTGAGCCGAATTGAATTGACATTTTAGGTGACAGGTAAGGCGCTATACCCTAATCTGAGTTTGTAAGAATCTGTTGGGTATATTAGAGATTTGTGCATCATTACACATGATAGTTAAGTTTCAATAAAAAACTACTTTAAAACATATGCATAAAAAGTCTAGAAAGGAAAGGACAACAAGCCTGGACTATCTGCCCCTTCTGTGTCTAGAGTCAGTCATAGGCCTCGTTTATGTTTCTTCCCTATAGCCCTTAAAGGAATGGAAAATAATCTAACATTATAACTGTCCAAAGTAAAATATGTTGAGAGCAATCTCTTTGCTAAGGACCTTTTCTGTTTTTTTTTTCTTTTCATTTTCTTTTTTTTTGGGGGGGGGGGGCTGGGGGGAAGATGACTGATCTGATTTTCTTTGGGGAATTAAGAATTTTGCTTTATTTTTGGTTACATATGTAGCTTGAAGCCAACTAAGCTGGTTTCCCATACAGTCTGTTTAGATGGCACCTTTGGCCCGGACTGCAGCTTGAGCTGTGAGGACTGCATGAATGGAGGTAGATGCCAAGAAGGAGAGAGCGGGTGTGTCTGCCCAGAAGGCTGGAATGGCATTCTTTGCAACGAAAGCAACACCCAAAGAACTGGTATGGATCAGCAAGCTCCTTTGGGTGAGTTCTCAACAAAAGCACCCTAAAATATACTGATCCACTGAGAGAAAGCAATATATTTGTTGTAAATAAACTGATGGTGAATGCTGGCATTTGTAAATTGAATATATCACAGAAAGGAAAGATTCAATATTCTCAAGAGAAGGTAATGCTCCAAATCCTGCTAACCCACAGAACATAGAAATTAATAAAGCTCCTAATAAGGTCGGTCTTATAAAAACCCTGCACTCAAATAAATCACCAGCACCCGGCCCGCTATTCCCATTGGAAAAGCCAGGAACATTTGGCTTACAAAGTACAGTGAATCCGCTTAAATTTTACAAAACTGAAAAATTTTTAACTGGGCTTGCTTCTGTTTTCTTTTTTACCTCTCCCTTTTAAAAATCACATTAACATAGCCAATGGTGATAGTTTCATCTTTTTATATAAATCTCTCAAGAGAAACTATCAAAAATTTAAATATGATGCCATCCAAATATCATTTCATTTGTGTTTTAAATGAAGACAGATTTTTAAGAGTTGAAACTTCCACGTGATAAAATAAAATAAATAGAATTTTTTTCTCTTTTTCTCTTTCTCATGTACTTCAAAATATGTGTCTTCGTGATATTCTAAAGATGGTCAAGCAGGATATTTCCTTGTAGCTCCCTGCATGCAAGTTTAAAAGAGCAGAGATGTATTCTAATGCCTGTCATAGGCACAGGACCCAAGTCCTGACATAGTGACATCTTTTGGCCAGCATGACTCCTTTAGATATTCAGGCTGTCCCCAAGAACCCCTGTAATCATGTTCCTTGCTTCTCTCAGCCTTCATAACACCCCAATGTCTGTACATAATATACATACTTGGTCACGTGGAACAATTCAGAATTAGGTTCTCATACATTCCTCTTTTTTGTAATCTTTTTCATGGTCTTTGCCAAATTGACTATTTCTAGGAATTTAATTGACTGTTATACTTCATATTGTGCACTTTTTAGTTCTGTGGCTGTTGTTCCACCAAGATCTCTGAAGATCTGTTTTCGCCTATCATGTAAAGCTTCATATGATATCCTCTGCAAGCACTGGTCTTTCTAGTAGATGTGAATCACTCTCTCTTAGACTGTATAGATGTGAAGCATTCTCTCTCAGACTATATTAATATTCTTTCTTGGAGAGTGTTCCCCTTGGTCAGGTACAATTCATTCCTATTTATATTGGAGTGCCAACCACATCAGTATAGACAGAACAAAACTTGGTGGAGACCCTCAATTATATAGACCCATAAGATCACATACTCCATAGTACAAAATATATATAATGTCGCCATATGATTATTACAGTATAAATATTAGCTTTATCATGCAAGTCCATTGATATACTTGTGTGGCTTGAACACATGGTCTTTGACATGATAACATGAGAAATAAAACTACATAATCTACTTCTGAAGCTTCAGAGAAAACATCACTGATAAAATCTCACCCTGAGAGATTAAAGTGAGCCAGGTGATTAAAAAGACAAGATGTCCATGTCTTCCTACCTGGAAAATCTTGCAGATGTCCTGAATGTTCATGAGACTCTTTCTGGAAGAATCTGTCTCACAAAGTGAAGACTAAGAATGAAGACAGATAAATCCAAATCAACTCAAAGTTTTCAACTAACTATTCAGTAAGAAGGGAGTGGTGATATTGTTTAAAATCCATGAAATTATATATCTTAAAGATGATCTGCATTTTAAAATGCAACTCAGGAAATCAATAATGAAATAGAGTAGAAATCAGAAAAGTGAGGCTTCAAACAGAGATTATGCTAACCCTGATCCTAACCATCCCCACTGAGTAGATGACTGTCTTAGTATCTTTTTTGGTCTACTATGAAAATACCTACTTAGACTTCTCAGCAATTTGTTCAAAAATTATAAGAAAATTCAATAAGTATTACTGTGTATTATTTAATAGCAGGGTTTTTCAGAAGCACATCTCATTTACAGAAATCCCATGTTGAAATCACTGAGCATTGTTTGATTATCTAGTGGAGAGGAAAGAGAAGTGGTTCCCACAGGCATGGAATATTCCATGGACAGAAGAGCTTGTGATTCCTTCCAAGTGTTCTAGTTCCATGTTAGGATGTGCTCCTGCTAACAATTTCTCCTCTAAGATCTTTATTTTACATTTTGTTAATAATATATCTGGGAAATCCCTGTATTGCTTATATTCTACTTTGTGGGATGGGGCCAGAGAATCCCACTTATCAGTTGTTTAAATGATGTACCATAACCCAGTTACCATGGAAGCCACTTAGAATTCTTTATCTTCATTTTTAAAAACTGTCCCTTATAAATATGCTGGAACAATCCAAAGTTATATTACATATAAATTAACAACATAAGACTTGACAATTTTTCATCCTTAATTTCTTTATTATTTTTTAGGTTTACTCCCCCTTTCCTCTCCTACTCACCCTTTTATAGTAGCCTATGGTTTGAAATTAAAAAAAAAATGGGTAAGCCCTGTTGATAGTGTACTTACCTGGCATGTAAAAGGCTGGGAGTTCAAATACTAACATTGCATAAACCAAAGCTATTGAATCATGCCTATAATCTCAGCACTTAAAAGGTAGAGGAAGGGGGATTAGAAGTTTAAAGCCATTTTGAGTTTAAGGTCAATCTGGCATACATTAGACCTTGTCTCAATGAAAAAGAGAAGGGAGGAAAAGAAGGAGAGGAAAGAAAAAGCAATAAACATATCAAAAAGTAAAACATAAATATGAAACAGTTTTATATAATGGTAGGAGGATACTGCAGGAGACATCCTAAATGTAGCTTTAGAATAAATTTTATGGTAAAATAGCAACTAAAATAGCTAATAAATTACCTCAAGAGTTAATGTATTCACATTACAGAATGTCACAATTTCTTCATTGTACATTTCTAAATACCTGGTACTTCTAAAAGAACCAACAGACCAGAGAATTTTGTCATCTGCTTAATTCCTTCAAATTCGGAGACTCCAAAATACCTTGGGAGCCCCTAAGAGAACTGTAGCTGCATTCCTGATGGTTTTAAAATATGACATTTTTCTCTGAGTTTTCTCCACATTTTTCAGAGTGAAAGATGCAGTTTGTTTCTCATTAAGGTTGGTTAGAGTTATTCAGCAAATGTGTCTGGGTAGTGTTGAAACCAGGAGGGTTAGAGTTTAAGGAGTGAGGTCAGTTTTGCATTTGAACCTTGTTAACATTTCCTTAAGTCATCATTATTTTAACCAGCTGTATCATCTGAAATTCCCCTGGGGTGATTAAATCAGAGGAACTGGGACAAGGCCAGAGTTTACCCTGGGTCTGAATGGTACTAAGAATTTAATTACTTGGTAGCCATCCAGATAGAAAAACCACCTCTCCTTCTGACCTCTCCTCCTGGCCCCAGTTGTGATGGACAGGATGTTCCATCAACACTCACCTTTCCTGATTTACTCACAGCTTGTTCCACAGATGCCAAAAGAAGGGAGTGCAGGGGCATCTGCAATTGTCAGAATGGAGGCACCTGTGATCCTCACACTGGGCAGTGCCAATGCCCCCCAGGGGTTTATGGGAAAATTTGTGAAGAAGGTAAGAATGCCTTGTCAGTAAGATGAGCCACTGCTAATTTGGGGGTGGGAGTGGTATAGGTGTTTGAATGGAAATGAAGACTTCAAAGGCTGTATCTATATGGACAAGAATGTAGTTGCTTTGGCCATGGCAAGCATAACAGAACAAAATAAGAGATAGATGCTGTGGTGGTTTGAAAGAGAATGAACCCCATAGACTCATAAATTTGAATGCTTGCTCCCTAGTTGATGGACTATTTAGAAAGGATTAGGAGGTATAGCTTTGTTGGAGGAGGCATGGTGGTGGAGTTTGAGGTTTCAAAAGTCCATGCCTGGTCCGGTATCACCCTCCCTTTGCCTTCATCTTGAGGATAAGATGTAAGCTTTCAGCTACTGCTACAGTACTATGTCTGCTGGCCTACCACCATGATCCCAGCCATAATGGTCATGAACTTACCCTCTGAAACTGTAAGCAAACCCCAGTTAAATTTTTATTTTATAGTTGCTTTGGTCATGGTGTCTCTTCACAGCAATAGAACAGGAACTAAGAAACTTGGCTGACTGTGATGCAAGCAGGATGAATCCTGATACAAGAAAATAATTTTGTTTTCTTCTCAAGAAAAAGTTGGGTTTGTGGATGTGGGTCCATAAGGAGGACCTGGGGAGACTTTATTTTTTCTGCAGAACAAAAAAGAGAAGGGTAAGGCCCACATGGCAAAAGTAGGAGGGGGATGAAATTAGAGAGCAAGAGAGGGAACAAGAGAGCAGGAGAAGAGGATTACTGGTGGAGAGTTCACAAAATGCCAGTGACAACTGTGCATAGATTCTTCATGGAAACTAATGAAAAGGACACATTTCCTCCATTGGTTTAACAAAGTTCAGTTGCTGAAGGCAGAAAGGTAACTAAAATGTTATTACCCAAGAGTTTTCTAGAATTCTTTGGAAAGTTCATTAGATTCCCACATCCCATGGGAACATGGAAATCAAATTTACCTTCCTGAGGGCCATCCAACTTCCTTTCCCTGTGAGAAATATTTCTTTATGTTTTTAAAAAATTACAATGGTTGCAATGAGCTCTGCCAGGAATGATGACCTTGTTACTGAAAACAAACAAACAAACAAAATACCTGGTCCTGCCAATGGAAGTTGTGACCTGGTTTACTGGTTTGACAAACATGGATTACAAAGGTTGATAGGTGTTGCAAATTAAATACTGGTGCATGGTTGGCAGTAAGGCCATGGTATAAGTCAGAATATGACAAGGAGAGACTCATAGAGTAGTAAAAGAAGAGAGATGAGGTGAGGCAGCCAGCATGAGGGAAGGGTATTCCTGAGCAAGGTGGGAAACCGTGTGGTGTGCCAAGGAACTCAGAGACAGCAGCAAAAAAGATGGGTGGGGAGCTGGCAGTGCAGCAGGAATTGTGCTGGTGCAGTGGCTCAGGGGCTCAGTATGGAGCTTTTAGTTTGTAGTGTTGACAAGTCACAGCAGGATTTCAAGCAGAGAATGCAGAATCATTAAAACACCACTCATTACTCTCCATGTAACCAGCATGACAACATTGCCCCTGTGTGTATGTGTGTGCCTGTGTGTATTGCAGATACACATTGTGCCATTGGGCAGGTGTGTATGGACACTGGATCTCCAGTGCCATTCCTCGAGATGAGGATGCTACTTACCTTGGTTTTTGTTTTGGTTTGATTTTAGAAAGGGTCTTACTATTTAGACCTAGCTGGCCTGGAGTTCATTACGTAAACCAGGTTAGCTTCAAATGTACAATAATCTGCTTCTGGTCAATGAACTCAAGTCCTTATTTGTACCCCAAACACTTCACCAGCTGAGTTATTGTCTCACACTTGGACAGCACACATGAACTCATAGCAATTGAGACAGCATGTGTAAGGCCTGCCCAAGCTCAAGCCACATTTAATCCCAGCATGGAAAGAGGAAGTAGTCATGAAATCCCACTCCTGGCTGAGGAGCTATTGACAAAGATAATTGCTGGGAGAATCTTTTTCTTTAAGAGTATGGCCCCTAGTAGGTCTACCACAATCCAGTGGAAGATCCCACATCCAAGAATCCATGAGCATCACAAAGTAGAGTTGATGTATTTAAAAGAAAGAAAGAGGAGGATACAAAGTTGGGTATAAATGGAAGTGGGGTGGATTTGGGAAGAGTAGCAAGAGACAGTGTGAATGTGATCAAAATACACTGTAAGAAATTCTCAACTCAACATACTATTAAAAAGATTTAATTTAAATTTTCATATATTTATACAATATATATTGATCATATCTACCCACAACTAACTCAGCCCAACTCTTCCTAGTGCATCCTGCCCTCCCTTCTTGTCAACTTCATGTTTTACTATGGATACATTTAATGTTGCCCACATGTGCATGAGTGTATGGTCATCTTCTGGGGCATGAACAACCTACCATTGGCCAACCCCCTAAAGGGGACTGACTGTATTCTCCTCAACCCATCAGCTGTCTACAGCAACTCAGATAGGGTGGATACTCAGAATTTGTATTTTATAAACAAATGCTGTAGCAATTTCTGCATGTGAATTAATACTTACTTCTTTTGCATACCCTGCAGGATGCCTGAAAGGATTCTTTGGGAAGGACTGCAAAAGAAAATGTCACTGTGCCAAAGATGGCCATTGCCACAGGGTGTATGGTGCCTGCATATGTGACCTAGGGCGCTATGGAAGATTCTGTCATCTCAGTAAGTCACAGCCGTGATTTCTCCCTGTGTGAAGCACAGTGGCTTAGAATAGTGTGGGAACAGATAGGACAAAGGTAGTTCATCTACTCATAGAGACAAAGATTTTATTATGTTCTTTGGGCTTTTTACATTACATTACAGAATCTAGATTTTGATGAAGAGAAATATTTCCAAATTTTAAATTTTTTCTATATCATGTTTGTATTAGTTATCAAGCAAAGATTGTTGGAGTTTATTTAAGTAAATACCTGTCACTCTATAGGAGCTGATTGTGAGGGGCCTAGACCATGTCTCTGTGTCTGATACAGAACACTTTGAATTCAGAATAGCTCTTCTGCTTGCATTCTGACCATGCACATTTTTGAAAAGATGCCCCAAATATCTGAGTCTGTAAACCCAGCGGTAGCTTCCACAGTTTCTCCCTGGAGTAACACTGATGGGCCCTCCTGTAACCATGAAAATAAGATCTGTGAGCTGGAAATGACTGCAGACCTCCCTGAAGTGACCTCAGCCCTTCCCACTCCTTGTCCTCCTGTCCCTCTCTTATCTTGCTACTGAGCAAGTGGGTCCTCTGCAGATTCCTTCTAATGAACATTGGTGTCTTGGTCTGGTTTGCCTGCTATAACAGAATACCATAAAATGGGTAGGTTATTAAAAATGTATTTAATTCTAGAATCTGTTCCCTTATGATAGGTGACTTTGGGGTTCCTAGATAGTTCCTGGCACTGCATCCTCCTATTGGCAATGTATACCCTTAGACTTCATTACTAAAGCACTAATCTCACACATGAAACTCTACCTCCTAGCTAATAAATTTCCTAAAGTCCCACCTCCAAGCAGCGTTGCCCAAGGGGATTAATATTTCAATGTAACCATTTTAGGAGGATAGTACCATTCACACTGCTGTTATCAAGTTACCATGTCTTCTACAGTTTATAATTTATCTTTAATTGAATTCCCATAGTACTTGCATACTTAAGAGAAGGAACGACCCTGGAAAAAAACATAGTAAATTGTGAACAAGCAGTAAGAGACCAAGTGAAGGCATCACATCATAGTAAACTGATTATGGGTCATGAGAAAAGATAACTCTTAGGTAAATAAAGGAACCAAAACCATTATTAAAGTGTCTACAGGCCCTTTTGATTGTCTGGCTTTAAAGATTATTCCCATTGTTCCTGGTAACCAGAGTTGGGATTTGTTTTCAGCCATCATAACCGACACATAGAATGAACTTCTGGTCCCCCAGGGAAGCAGCACAACTCATTGTATTTTCTGCAGGCAGCATTCCACAGCAAAGCCTGTCAGGGCTCACCAAACAATGACTTTGAGCCAAGGAACACCTTAAAGCACATTTCATTTGAGAAATATCTTGAACATTGTTAACTGGGAAAGAAAATAATTGTTGGAGATATGCTTTAGAAAGAGAATTGAGCTGTTCTAAGAACTCAGTAGAGTAGGAAAGAGGAAGAGGGAGAATGCATGAACTATGGTATGATGTCCTAAACACAAGGGCAAGATGTTTTCAAGTTAGAATTTCAGTACTGATTGCATCATCTCTAAAACTCAATGGCCTGGGGAAAATAAAGAAGACAGGGCAAGCAGCACTTCCCACAGAAGTGGTCAAGATAATATCGCTGTCACAATGGAAGCTTTGTGTAATCTGTGAGATGTAAAATTATTTCTGATTACCATATAATGAGGGGGAGTAAGGACAATGGCCAACCTTCACATAAGTGCTTGTCCATCATCTCTAGGCTTCAGCTGGATGATGAGGGGCCTGGCAGCCGAAGCAGTCCTTGGAGAATATTAAGTCCAGGCAGCAATAGAGCATGTTTGAGAAGCAATCTCTCTCCCAGCATCATTGCAGCCTTTTAAGTAATTCAGCCTTCACTGTTCATGTCCAGTTGCCAAAAAGCAAATGAATTGCCTGATTTGAAAGACATTTGTTGCCTCATTTTTTGGCAGCCATGATGATCCCCTTATTTTCCTTATAATCAGGCCCCAAAGAATGTCATGCCTATGCACTAACAATTTCAAATAAACAAAGCACTGTTTTCAGGTGACCAGTCTGCTTCACTCTGCTTGCAGGTTGTCCCAGGGGGACCTATGGAGCTGGCTGTTCTTTGGAATGTCAGTGTGTGGAGGAGAACACCCTGGATTGCAGTGCCAAAAACGGTAGTTGCACCTGCAAATCTGGTTACCAAGGCAACAGGTGCCAGGAAGGTACAATCCAATGATGGATTTTTGTGCTTCTCTAATTGTAAATGATCAGCCATTGTTCAGCATTGGTCATTAATGAGGTGATCCACACCAGTGCCCCCAGAGGTAGGAACTTTGTTGATCCCCTATTGCTGGTAAGGAAACTGAGACAGGGAGACAATTCAATTATTTAGCCTTCTCTTCTTGGCCACTGCTGTTAGCAGTTCCTTTCTAGCCTAAGGAAAAAGATCATACAACCTAAAATTATATCTGAAAACAATTAAAGCTAGATAACATAGACTCATCATCAGCCCAGTACATGGTCTCTTCCAGAATGAAAGACCATGCTCTTTCATCTAAAAGTCAATCATTCAAATAAACTTATTAACAGTTCCTTAAACATAGAGAATTAAAAATGTGCACCCTGTCATTTCTCAACTGTATAGATGTCGCATAATTTTTAGGCAAATCTATAAACAGTGAGCTATGATTCCAATCATAAATAACACATAGATATGTGTGTAGTTGTACTCAAAAACTGGGGAAATGGTGTCCCAAGCTGTCAGTAATGCCATCCCTGTCTTGTAGACTCTGGATGCTCATGTTTTTGGTGTCTGGTCACTTTGTCACTGCATCAAATTCATGCCACTTCTTAAAAATGCACCTTGCAACTTTCCTTGGAGTTCTTTTTGTTTCCCTACAGAATTTCTCATCTTGTGATCTACTCCATTCACCAATTACTGTTGTAGAGTGATCGTTCTCTTGCTAGAATCTGGGTTCCAAGTGGGCTCTCTGTGTTTTGTTTCCTCGGGTATTTCTTTACTCCTGCAATAAAGACACTAGTCAGTGAATCTTTTCTTAAATCAACATATGTGTGTGGCTTCATGTTCATTGTTTATGTATTTTTCATTAAGTACTAGGTATTCTTATTTGGGGGAAAATGTCACAACCTTTTTGCTCTTTCATAAAAACTGCACATATACAACAAACCAAATGATCATAAATAGTGGTAAGTCATCATATCATTGGCCACCACATGAAGATACTGGGCTTGGATTGAAGACACCACAGTGCTGAGTCCACTCACAGAGGCAGTGGATTTGAAACTTGTCTTAGAATCCCTTATGCTCCGATTTAGCGAAGTATTTTCTTGCTGTTCTGTGACTAGAAACCTGTAGCATGTGAGCAAGCGCAATGGACTAGTTCGGTGTCTGGATTGTGACTACCCAAGTAATGAGAAAAGGAACTTGAGGAAACGGAAGTCCTGCCTCCAGCAAATGTGTTTAATATAACACATGAATGGGTTTCATGCCTCTCTCCCACTCTTTGCCCTGATTTGAAGCCTAGTGTTAGTCTTGTATTTGTGTTCCCACCGAGATGTAGTGTTCTGGAAGTCAATGAACAAGGATGTAATACCATGTACACCCACCTGGGTAAATTTAATTTATTCTGACAACATTTCCTTAAAGCAGCTGCTGAATATACTTTATTGGAAAAGACTTCTGAGATCCCACTGTGAAAGAAAATGAGTTGAAAGTATATGTAAATCAGCAAAATAGAGAGGTCACCATAATCTCTAGAAAACATATTATTTTTCAATCAGATAACTTTGTCCAATTCTGATAGTTTTGTCTAACCACAAAATGAAATTATGAATAAGACTGAAGCATGTGAATGGGCTCACTATGATTGGCAGCTGAAATTAAGGCAAAAAGAGCTCTTTAAGAGTTGTGCAAGATGAAAATCAGGCCTGTTGTTTTTCTCTCTGTGTCTAAACCACTGGAGTAGGCCAAGTGCTCCCAGGGTCAGACACATCTTCAAGAATCTTACCTCCAGGCCTAAGTTGAAATTGCACATGAATAGTCAATTAAGGATTGTTTCAGCAAATTATTATAAACATAAACAAAATAAAACATTTGGTTTTCCTTGAAAAAAATAGGATTGTTTCAGGACCAGCACCCTGGACAATCAACACCAACCACACTTACCCTATCAACAATGGCTTCTAGAAGCAGAAAAGCCGTCTTCTTCCAGTACCTGTGATATGGAGGAAGCAAACTACTTCAAAGCTGTGTATACTGAGTAAAAGTTTGTATCCGTATTTGGGACCCCAGATATAGGCAGATTACTAAATGTGGAGTAACTGGTGGTTCGGTGACCCCCATAAGGCCATTTAAGGAAATCCATGCAATCCCCATGTCATTTCAAGAAAATCAAATCTTCATTCAGGCAAACTTGAAATTCAGAAACCCAGTGGATCTCTCAGAGGACAATAAATGACTTGAGAAGTTCTGAATGATCCAGCATCATGTAGTGATGGGAGACCTGGATCCCAAAAATGAAAGATGTAGGATTAAATTTCAACTTTGCTGCCAACAGCTTTATGACATCAGATACACCACATCACCTATCCAAACCTCATTTAATACAAGGTAAAGCTGCGATTGGCTATGTTTATGGAAATATGATGTTATTATATGAAGATATGGCTGCAGATCTGGTATAGATACCTGCGAAAATGTAGTAATTCTGCTATCCGGAGACTCAGCCCAGGAATGTAACTTTTTACTATTGTCAAGTGTTTAAGGAAGTTTTACTGTTTTCTCTCTGTTCAGAGGATAATTTCGCCCAGATTTCTACTTGCAGGAGTTTGGATCGTGGATTTTTCTGTCTCTAAAGGGCCCATATGCCAGTAGTATCTACTGCTTGTAGTTTCCCATCAATAGTTCAATGGACATGCAGCAGAACAGCAACCAGTTTCTCTTTGGCCACCTTAGACACTATGTACACCCATAAAGAACACAACCTAGTCTGTCTCGACTAGGCTTAGAGAAGAAAGCTGTGATGAGGAAAGTATATATGACACTAGCATTTAGAGGCAGCCTTCTGAACTGCTTTTTACAAATTCCACCTGGGTTTCATGTTTGTTCTGTTCAAGTGTTTACAAAGATACAGCAAAATGACTTCCATTGTTACTACGTGAAAAAAAGAAATGCCACACATACACACACACACACACACACACACACACACACACACACACACACTTTTTCAGCAAAAGAATGAAAAAGAAAATGGCAACTACTATATCTGTGTTTCCAAAGTGACAGACACAGCATTGATTTCTTCAGGGAACACTTTTTTGGAGGTGCTACAAATCTTCAGACGCTATTGAAAATTTCTTTGCAAAACACACACACACACACACACACACACACACACACACACACAAAATTTGCCAACTCAGGCAACAGTGGAAGTGAAATCTGGAACCATCTTTCTTTTTGTTTTATTTTGCAAGCCTGCGCTGATGGCCTCTGGGGACCAGAATGCCAGTTTTCCTGTGGACTCTGTAAAAATGGAGGTCATTGCAATGGAAAGTCTGGAAACTGTGATTGTGCTCCTGGTTACACAGGAAAATCCTGTGCTGAGTGTGAGTAATAAACCCAGACAGGATGAACCATAAAGTCAACAAATTGTTAGCTATATAATGAATGCTTTGTTTCCTGAACTGCTGCTCAATATACTGCTAGAGGCTATTTGACTAACCATTGTTGAAGCAATATTCCCGGTATTTGGTAGCTTTAAATGATGACTTATTGTTTTTCTTAACCCTGTGTGCTGACATGGTTGCTCTACTGTGGCCACTGGTGTCATTCAGATAGCCTGGGGACACACTGGGCTTAGTAGATCATCTCTGCTTTTAAACCTATCTGTTCCTGAAATGCATGTCCCAGGTCTGCCCTCCCCCACCCCACGCCCCACTGCTCCAGAGCGCAGCAGTTTCTGGATAGCTTTACAAGAAGTCTCCAAAATCAACAAGAGTGGACCAAATCCTAGTCTCAGAAGACACCCATTGTCATTCCTACCTCTTTCTTTTGGTTATGACACATCTGGAGGCAAGCCAGATTTGGTGAAGAAGACAAAGAGATTCTAGTCTCTGTTTGGAAGAGTAGCAAAATTTCATTGCCAAAAACCTGCAAGTCCGGAGATACAGTTGCTGGCTTCATGGAAACCAAACTCGAAAATTCAGAGTTCTTTCAGAAGGCACATTAAGAGATTCTAGACTAGAATTACCATTTTTGCAGGAATAACAGCAGGTTGAAGAGAGCTAAAAAAAATTTCAAAATGGTGAGCTAAATTGAAGCTGTTTGAGAAAGCCAATAGACCACTGCCTGCCTTGTTCCCTGCAGGTGAAGGAGTTCATGAATCCATGTGCTAAGCCTGCCCGCACTGTCTGCTCTGCTCTGCCCACAGTGAGTGAAGCGCAGTGGCCTGAGACCTTCAGTAGAGCTCTGGCCTGGACATTATTTTGCATAATGTTTCCAATTGGCTTATTAAAGTTAAGCAGAAATCTGTTGGTTTTGACTGTCTATTGTTTCCTGAGTGAGCACAGTGATGTGAATTCGCATTCCACACTTAGGACTTTGTGCAAACCCCTGAGTAACAGCAAGTAAACACCCCGAGGATGGTATTTAGCAGCAGGCTAATCATGTAATTATTTGGGGGAATACACCAATGCCCCCAAGGATAACCCTCAAACAAAAGTGACAAGACAAGGTCTTCGCCTGACAAGTTTCAGTTATAATGAGACAGTTTTTATTTCAAGACTGTCCTCCAACACCGTTGACAATCATTTCAATAGTGCAGAAGTTTGCCAGAGTAATAGTCAAACATCCTAACATAATTGTTTGCTTTCGAGAAAGGTAGGGGGTGGGCTTAAAGGTAAGAATTTACATATTCAAAAGGTAACTACTTCTTATTTGCTGTTTCCACATTGCAGTGACATTTCCCCTTGTCTAACTCAACCTTAATGGAGTAATTGTTAAGCAGAGGGTAATAAAGTTTACACTCTTCCACTTGCCAGGTGATATAAATAGTTTAAAAAAAAAAAAAAACTGCCGAGAAAGTCGAGATCTGTATTCTTTCAAATACTATTTTTAATAGTTGTATAATAATTCCTTTGTGCCAGGATTTCTTTTGGGGGGGACTTTTTTCTACATTTTTAAAATTTACATTAGAAAGAAGATTGTTTTACATGTCAATCCCACTTCCCTCTCCCTCCCCTCCTCCCCTGCCCTACCTATCCCATAACAATTCTGTTCCCCAGGGAGAGTGAGGTCTTCCATGGGGGGGGGGGTCTTCAGAGTCTGTCATATCCTTTGGGATAGGGTGTAGGCCCTCCCCTGTGTCTCTAGGCTGAGGTATTATCCCTCTATGTGAAATGGGCTCCCAAAGTCCATTCCTATGTTAGGGATAAGTACTGATCTACTACAAGAGGCCCCATAGATTTCCGAGGCCTCCTCACTAACACCCACATTCATGGAGTCTGGATCAGTCCTATGCTGGTTTCCCAGCTATAAGTCTGAGCTCCCCCTTGTTCAGGTCAGCTGTTTCTGTGGGTTTCACCAGCCTGATCTTGACCCCTTTGCTCATCACTCCTCCCTCTCTGCAACTGGATTCCAGTTCACTTCAATGTTTAGGATTTTAACCTCTAGAAAATACTTCACAATGACCCTAAGAAGTATCGGATGGAGAGTAATGTTGACTTAAATTTTATTAACTAGGTTACAATCTATGTATTAAATTGAGTATACAAAATATTGCATCACTCCCAAGAGCAATTAAATTTGACACTGAGACATGAAACACAAATTGTATAACCACTACAGTAAGGAGATGGGTGAGCCAAATGAGAGAACTCACAAACACACTTCACACTTGCTTAACAAAGAGTGTGTAGCATTTTTAAAGGCTTATAAATGAAGAGGAACATACTGTGTGTCTGTAAATACTCGTTATGGTGCTCATGGAATTTTAAAACTTTGTTACTTTTCCTAATTAACAGTTATGAGCTAGCTGATAAATGCCTTATAATAAGTATAGACCAAAACCTAATTTCTTTGTGTCCATGTGTGACATAATGTGTGAACATGTGCCTGTGGGTACCCAAGGTCCTATGCACTCTCAAGTGGAGGTTGCCAGCACTAGTGCTCAGTCACCCTCCACTTGATTTTCTGAGGCAGGCTCTCCCAAGAAACCTATATCCTATCTCTTCAGTTGGGTTGGTTGGCTAGTAACCTTCCAAATATCTACCCTCACTACCACCATTGCTATAATTGTAGATATGTACCACTCTTCTTGACTTAAAACTAATAGTTCAAACATTTTCTTATGTCGATAAACGTTGTTCTTTGACAATTTTATACATGCCAAAACACATTCTGGTTAGTTTTCTCCTCCCTTTGTCTTATCTTCCTCCTTCTCTGTCATCACTTCTTCCCTGTGTTCATGACTTTTGTTTTGTTTTTCACAGAGTTTAACTTGGGCCGTCTGTATGATCATGGTTTGAAACTGTCAACTAGTAGGATCACCACTGGGTATACAACTAGATATTAGGCCTTGCTTCACCCAGGATCTGCTAGTTGCCAATAGTTCAATAGCAAATAAGAACTCCTTCTTGACCATAGCTTATTGGATATGGGCCTGTTTTGTGAGGGCCCAGTCTCAGTGCCCAGAGTTACTGAGAGTTCATCATTGCCATGCTTAGATGGCATTGCACAGTCCTTCTCCCTATCTCTTAGTTGTTCTGTTATTTATATCCCTCTTTCACAATGTTCCCTGGCCTTAGTGGTATAGTATATATGACATATTTAGGAAGTGATTTCTAGAGATTCTAACTAAGGTCCTCTTTACTAATTAAGCTATTTCTCAAAGTGTAATTTAAAAGACATTGGACTTATATAAACCCCACTGCATATTTGGTAAATTTTTATTTATAAAAATTTTGTGCCAGTGTAAGAAAATCATCTGGATTTGCTGAGTTGGGTTGTGTGTGTGTGCGCCCACGCATGCCTCTGTGCGTGTGTGCGCGTGTGTGTGCGTGTGTGTGTGTGTGTGTGTGTGTGTGTGTGTGTGTGTGTGTGTACACACATGTGGGCTTGCGAGCACAGGGGTTGTATGGTTTATTTATTTTTAGTTTTGTATCAACGAATGGCAGATTCACAGCTACAGGCATGTGTGAAAATTCTATAATAAAAACCATTATTATGAGCAATAAGTATATGCTAACAAAATTTAAATTACTAAATATATGTTTTGTATCAGTTAAAATGTAAATCTATACTTCTGAGAAGAAAGTTTAGCTTAGTTTCTGGCATGTCACTGAATAATCAAAGAAGTTGTCCCAGCTTTATATTTATCAGAGCCAAAACACAAAACAAAGATAAACTGTCTACTGGGAGGGTTGATTAACTCAATTACATAACACAGTTGTGACCATTCTGGCCATGTTATAATTCATGATTTGGATGAATATATAATATCCAGAGAGTTGACACTGAATACCACCAATAGAAAGCGACTGAAAATTGTAAATGCACCTGTTTGTGTGTGAGAGAGTCAAGTGGTAGAAAGGCAATGCTTGCTGACTGATGCTGTGTCCATATCCAAATAGTAGGACTATAGATGAGTGTTTTTCTCTCTTATCATTGTGTATTTTCTGTATTCACTACTTTGTTTTCCTTTAACCCTGGGTAAGGTAGTGCAAGGCATCATCTTTGATCAGTCTTTAAATATCTGTGCACTGTAATTCTTCTTAAAGTAACATGCATTTGCTTGGTAATTCTGTTAAAGCAAACTTTTTCTCTCTAATCTTGCTGTACTTCTTGTTCCTTGTAGTTGAGACTCCTTTCCCTTTTTATCCTGCTGTGTATGTTGAGTTTAATTCATCAATTATCTACTAAAACAGAAAAAAGCAAAGGCTTTGGGGAAAAAATTAATATTGCCTCTGAATGGTTCATTTCTCCTTCTTTAGACTCCCATCTTCTGCTTCTTAATAATTTGACTATTTTATTTCAAATTTCTGTCATGTGTTTTTTAAGGCAAAACACATTAGGTTAGTTCAGTACTGAAAGGGGAAGCCATAGTGAAAATGGGGGAGAGATGTGAGGATGAAGATGCTTGTCCCAAATGTATCCATTCTTTGAACACCATTTGATGAAGCTCCAGGAAATACATCCTTGTTACTGGCCTCATTCTCCTTCCATAGGAAGCTGGTAAATGTTTATTAACTGGATGAATGAAATACTAGAGACCTGAGTTGTAAGGCTTACAATGTTCCCACTGTGGTGATTCCAGATACCAATGTGATGTTAAATGGCTCCTTAAAATCTCTGGACTTTTGGCAAGTGGCTGTTCCAAGCTGTAGACATGTGGTGGGCACACCACCGGCTCACAACTGCTATATTTTCAACAAGCAAATACCCACCTTCACCTTTTCTTCTAACATTACTTTTTAGAGTAGTTCCTAAACAGGCAACCATTTAGACTTTTTTGGATGAATTAATCAAAATATAGTTTTGGACTGGTCTAAAACAACAACAAAAATAATAACAAAAAGGACAGGTTTTGGGGATGTGGGGATGTTGGGTATATGGAATTAGGGGCTGAATTGGGATGGATGAGATAAAAATACACTGTAGAATTAAAGAATTAATGAGAACATTTTTTAAAATAACAATTATTTGGCTGAAATCATTCAGGATTCAAAAATGCAAAACAGAAAGTATCGCTTTATGTGTAAACAGCCTCTTTAGGCTTTTATTCTGGATTTCATGCAGAATTTTAATTTAGAAGGATCTTTTGTTCCTGTTAAAACATACTTCTGAGCTGTTTTCCAACAGCTTCTACCTCAGTCACCTCAACCAGGGCTGGCATTTTATTACACAGCTTCTAAAATAAATTTATTAAAGAAAAAAGTGTAGGCACTGAAAGTAGACAGAAAAAAAGAAGTAGGAAAGAAAACAAAGCAACCAGATGACTAAAAACATTTTAGAACAATTCAACGTCTTGAGAATCAGCAAATGCAAAGATGTCAAATGCAACCAAATGCGTCTTCCACCAAAGATTTTAGTTCTGATTTTTTTTTAAGTTTCTGTAAAATAAATTGTATTTAAATAATACATTTCTCACCCTCCCTGCAGTGAGATGCATTTCCCTTACCAATCTGGTTCTCAGCAGGTGGTCCAGCCTGATGAAGTATCAGCAAAATGTCAGCTCCCACAGAGAAGTGTGACAGAGGCAACACAGAAGCAGTGACAGGCCTTTCAAAAAGCTATTGTGCAAATTCAGCTTTAAAATAGGGATACAGTTGACGACTGATGGGTATGTCATTACCTCTCGTTCATCTCTCCATCGTCAGAAGGAACAAAAGGGATATGGTGTACCAGATGTAAAGCCATGAAGTTCTGTGGTGCTGGGTCTGGACTTGAGCAGACTGGATTTCATACCTGCATTCGGAAGAAGTTAATATTCACATCAGCTTTCACATTTTTAAACATATTCCCTTTAAATGGGACTCTAGTCATCTCCCCCCACACAATCACCTTTATAAAGTCAATTAAAATTGAAAATTAACCTTACTACGTTATAAACCTCATTGACCTGTTACTGTATAAAATGGAGTCAAAATCCCTAGGCACTCAAAGTCCATTGCATTCATTACTTTCCTCACCATTGTAACCGAATGTTTAAAAAGCAACAACTGAAGGGAGGAAGTATTTAGTTTCCCTCTCAGTTTAACAGTCCTTCAAACTCCTCACAGTTCTGCTATTGTTCAGAAGTTACCAGTCTAAAGTCTCTTCAAACACCCAAATCATTCTTAGCTGTGAGAACCTGGAGTCTAATTTAAGTAGCACAGAATAATGTTCCTGTTTAAAAGAGAATGGTAGGGGTGTGGCAAGTCTAAACAAAACAAACCCATAAGGCCAGGTGGGCAAAGATTAAATTCTGCAATTCTGTGTTTGGTGGTTTGGGCATATGGTTTCCTGAAGGGAGTTCTAAAAGGCTTAGGCTGGCTGCCCCTATGTCATTAGCAGCACACATAGTTTCTCTTTTGGACAACTGTACTCAGCCTGTGTTTCTAGTGCTGAACAACTTGGGGTTCCTATTGGAAGTTAGTTTTAGTCCTCATATCGTCACACTTTGCCTTCTCTAATTTTTTCTCTCATGTAACCTCCTATGTTTGTAATACATATAATTCACATGCTTCAGCCATTCAATCCCCTCCTCCAAACACCATGTGCATCTAAACATGGTGTCAATCTTCATTATTTTTCTTTCTAATAAATATGTTCTCATTGCTGTGTGTGTGAGTTTGTGTGTGTGTGTGTGTGTGTGTGTGTGTGTGTGTGTGTGTTATTAGTATGCAAGAGTGTGTATCACAACTTTTTTGAAGTTGGTTCTCTTCTATTACCTTATGGGATCCAGTGATATATCTCACGTTGTTAGGTTTGTGTGAAATGCTTTTATCCTCTCAGCTATCTTAGGTCCCCAATATTTTTTATAGTTAGAATTCAATGATTTTCTCTTTCACCATAGGTAAACAAACCAAACCACGAGATCCTTTCACTTAATATATTACAGACCAGTGTGTTATAATTAGTTGTCTGTGCCAGGCGTTGGTGGCGCAAGCCTTTAATCCCAGCACTTGGGAGGCAGAGGCAGGCGGATCTCTGTGAGTTCGAGGCCAGCCTGGTCTCCAGGGTGAGTGCCAGGATAGGCTCCAAAGCTATACAGAGAAACCCTGTCTTGAAAAAAAAAACAAAAAAAAATTAGTTGTCTGCTCATCAATAGTGAGCACTGTCAGTCACTGTCACATCCTCAGCTCTGGACATGTCAGGGATGCTCAAGAAAGGCTTTCACATTTCAACTATACAAGGTTCTTGACAACTTCATAAAGAAGTTTGGGATTAAATCAATTGAGTGAAAGGAGACATGATAAACACAGATTTGGCAGAACTAAGAAACAACCAGGGAGTTGAAGTGAATAAATAAAACTGAATTGTGAGAATAAATAAGATGCAAAAGGAGAGAGTTGGATAGATACTCAACCAACCCCACAGTCTCTATTCTAATTCTTTCTTTTTTTTCCTATTCCAATTCTAAAAGTACTTTTTAAAGGGTGAGATGATCAACAATATCAGATAGTCGCAAAGTTGTATTCTTGGTTTATTCCTCAAACTTCCTCATTTATTTCCTTATGTCCTCACCAACTAGAAAATAAATGTAGCATACAATTCAATTTGTATGTACTAAATAAGAATCCTATGTTATAAATCTATGCCTCTGCAGTCAGTACCCACATAATAGTTGTTGGGTCTCAAACCCAGGCCAAAAGCTAACTGAGGTGCCTATTTAATGTATCAGAGTGGACCTGGCTGACAGTTCCTCCTAGCACCCTCAGATGTATGGCTGGTATGTTCTGCCCTCTTCCTTGAACTCTCCAGCCAAGGTATACTCAAGGCACATGTCAGCTGAGTCCCTTCTCTCCCCATCACCCATGGGCTGTGACTTCCATCAGTTCTCATGGGCTTCTCTGAACAAATGTCTGAATTTTGCAGTGTTACTAACCTCGTGGTTTTAGTTTACTTTCTGTCACTGCAATAAACAAACACCACTACTGAAAGCACATAGAGGGAAGAAAGGGTTTATTCCATCCTGAGTGACAACTGTCACTCAGGGATGTCAGGGAAGGAACTCAGAAGGGCAGGAACCTGGAGGCAGGAACTGAAGCAGGGGCGGTGGAGAAACCCTGTTATTGGCTTGGTGCCAAATGGCTTGCTCAACCTGCTTTCTTATACCATCCAATATCACCTGCCCAGGAACAGCTTCACCCACAGTGACTTGGGCCTTCCTTCACCAATCATTAGCCAAGAAAATGCGCCACTGACATACCTACAGGCAAGATGAGAGAGACATGTTCTCAATTTAGATTCCCTTTCCCAAAGACTCCAGTTTGTGTCAAAGTGACAAATATCTAACCAGAACACTTGACTTATAAATAAGGGAATAAAATCGAGGAAGAGATCAAAAAACATATCTAAAACTATGTAATTTATAATTCACTACCAGATAATAAGTTTCCTAGATGGCAATCCCCATGTCTATTCAAGAAAATAGTGTTTAATATTGCCCTATATACTGACGATCAAGAAAAGATAAAGAAATTTTGTTCCCTGGAGAGGATTCCAGAGAATAACCTACAAATAAGAGAAGTTACAGTTTTCTGTTTAGAGACCCGCATTTATACATTGCAAAAATAAAAAATAAAAGATTGATTGACACAGCTGGGAGTGTCACAGTGTTGCCGGTTATCACAATAGCCCATGCTCCATTTAATGATGGATGAATGATGCTTTTTGTTTGTCTGTCTGCAACATGTTCCACAGCCTGAGCTGCTGACTACCACACAATGAAAAGACAGATTTCAGTGGGACTCTGAGGTCAGCCAGTCCAACTGGACTCAACCTCCTGCCAGATCCTCTGATTGTAAATGCTGTACTTCATCTAGTGTAAATAACAACCTGAATTGCCTCTACCCTCTGCAGATGCTTGATGTTCAAGTCCTCTTTGTTTTCTCAGGGCTTCCCAATCCTAACTGTGTTTAAAATTCTCTGTCTGTTGGTAAGTATAGCTGGCTAGCTGCCTCCACTAATCCGTGATTATTCCTGAATGGCGTATCTGGCAGAGCACAAAACAAATGCTTTTTTCCACAAAGTGATCCATCCAGAAGTTTTACTCTTTAATAAACACACCATTTGCAGGAATCTGGGTACAGAGATTATATTCTCCATAGAGATCATGGACTAAGCAGCTTGCAATTTTTATTTACTAGAGACTGGGTATTTCTCTTATCTGACATGCATTTATTCTTGAACTATAATGTCCTACTATGAAAATACAAGGAGAAGTATGACATAGAAAGTTCTTTTTCAAAAACTTGGTCTTTATTCCATTGTATCTAAATATTGTTCCTTTTATTTTACTTTTTAAAAGCAAACCAATTTAAAAGGTACCTAAGACTGTAGATTATGCTAGGAATTTTGTTAAGTTCACTAAAGGTTAGTGATATGTCAGGTCCTAATACTCATTAAGCTTTATTCTTATCCTCCAATGAGACTTCTTCTACATATCACTTATTAAGTGCTATCTGGACTACTAAACAAGGTAAGACACCATCTTATCTTCAAGGAATTCATATACAATTTAATGAGTAAGAAAGGTATATAGATCACTTGATTATATGTAAAAAGAAAGAAAGAAAACATAGTGGATGCTCAATTGGTGCTGTGTTGCATCCCTCTGGGGGAGCATCCCAAAGGCTGTCTTGAAGAGGTGGCAGATCAGCTAAGCTTTAGATGCTAGATATAGACTTTGTAGGTTAGTTAGGTATGAACTTCATCTCATGTAGGGCTCCTAATTAGCAGAAGCCAGATGGTGTGAAGTGATAGGGTTGTGTAGAGAGTAACTGGATTTGGGTCAGGATGTGATAAGAGATGAAAGAAAAGGGAAAAGGAATAGAATAATGATCAGTTGGCAAAATGGCAAGATGCTACATTAGTCAGTTTAGATCTTAGTTTTGTACTGGAAGTAATGAGCAAAATTGAAGTTTTTTATTGTTTGTCATTGTGTGTGGTAGGACCACATGCTGGGGGAGGTTACATGATGTACATATTCCTTCAAGCATGCATACTCACCCACTCATAGAGGCCAGAGGACAGCATTGGGTGTCTTTCTCAGTTGCTCAACAACTTACTTTTTGAGATAAGGTTTCTCATTGAACCAAGAACTGTATGGTTGACTAGACTTTCTGGGAAGTAAATTCCATAAACCTGCCTGTCTCTGCTTCCCGGTGCAGTTTTCTGAAGGCACACACAGATCTCTGAGTTTGCTTGAGACTCCTATGCTAGCTTCAGGTGCAAGGAACTACTCCATGGAAATCAGAGGAGAAGAGATGAATTCTCACCCCAACTCCAAAGGTACCACTTAGCACAGTAGTGAGCATCCGCAGCTCCAATCCAAACTGCCAGCTCCTTATCCAGACTATTACCCTGGGGCTTTCTGGTTCATTAGGTTAAGTGCTTAATGTGACGTATTCCTCTTATGTGTAATATGGAACCAATAAAGGACCTCCCCCATATCATATAATCAGAGTCTGACGAATACTAACTAGGTTAAAATATGTCATACCTTTGGAAAGGCACCTGGCACACAGTATGACTAAAACTATATATATAAATTCTAAAACAAATCCCCAAAAAGCTAAGAATGATAAAACTAGGTTTACAAATTTAATTGAGGTCTATTGTGTAAATATACACCCCTGAAAGATTTCATTTTGTATCTTGTTACCTAACAAAGATGTTGTAATCCTTGCAATAATCTTGTGGAGAGAGTACCATTACTATTACTATTTCCAGGCAGGGAAACTGAGGGATAGAAGGTAAAACAACTTGCCCTGGACCATGGTGGAAGTGAAAAGTTATGTGTGAGGCGTGAATAGGTTAATACCAATAACTAACCTTGACCACTGTGAAGTACTGACTGAGAGATGAGGTTATTCTGAATAGATGTTGAAATAAAAGAAGATGCAGGATTTAAGAAATGCAGGAAACTAAGATGATGACGCTATAGATCAAAAATTACACACACACACACACACACACACACACACACACACACACACGTATATGTATTGTTTGAGTTTTGCTGTGTAGGACATGCATGCACAATAACTTCTTGGAAAAATCTATCCTTAGAATTAAAAAAAATAAGAATTTAAGTTTATGTATGACTGTTATAATTCTTGACAATTGTAAGTATGGCAGCAGTGAACATGGATGAGCAAGTATCTTTGTAGTAAGATAACAGCGTTCTTTGGGTTATATGCCTAAGAGTGCTATAGCTGGATCTTGTGGTAGATAGTTTTCAGTTTTCTGAGGAACCTGCACACTGACTTCCACAGGGGCTGTACCAGTTTGCACTCCCACTAGCAATTAAGTGGTCTCCTGTTTTGTATGCCCACCAGTGTGTGTTGTCATTTGTTTTATGAATCTTTGCCATTCCTATTGGATTAAGAAGGAATCTCAAAGTAGTTTTAGTTTGTGTTTCCTTGATAGCTAAGAATTTTTAACATATTTTATGTGTTTATCAGCCATTTGTATTTAATTTTTGTCAACTCTGTTTATTTATATATCCTATTTTATTAGTTTATTTGTTTTCTTGATGTTCAGTATTTCTTTCAGTTTTAAAATATATACTCTAGATAAGAATCCTATATTATATATATAATATGTAAGGATTTTCCCCATTTTATAGGCTGAAGATTTCTTTGAATGCTGGTGTCCTTGTCTGTACAGAGCTTTTTGGATTAATTTGTATCCATTCAAAAGGACAAATTTTGCATGTGTTCTCTTATATGTGGATGTTAGCTTTTAAACTTTAGATATGTGTGTTTCAATCCAAATAACCACAGAGGTTAGATGGTTAACATGGGACCCGGAGGGATGAGGCATGTTCCAAGGCAGAGGAAGTAGAATAGAGTCTTGTAAAGATACAAAGCAGAACCTAGAAAAGGGACTAAATGAGGAGGGAGAAGAGAGGGCAAGGTAAAGCAGGGGTTACTGGGAAGGACAACTGACCTGAAAAGTCTTTTGAAATGCCATATGGAAACCTACTGCTGTGGAAGTTTTCTAAAATATATACACACATAAAAATTAAATGGAGTCTCCATATAATGGCATAGACAGGGCCTCAACTAGACAGACATCTTATGCCATCAAGTAGAGCCTCCAGTGCCAGGAATGGGTTGTATGTTGTTGAGTCCTTGGTCAAAGGGATCCCATAAGCTCCCTAGCCCCCAAATGCTGCAGGCCATTTCAAGGCTATTGGTAACTCTCTACAACATGATGGTAAGGCCCTGTTGCTGGAGACATTACTCACTTCTGTTATCAAACATGGAGCAATTGAGCTGGTGCCAAACTGGAGGCTTCACCCCAGGAAAGTACTTTGAATACCAGCAGAAAAGAAAAATAATCACAAATTTCACCCACTTACAAACTCTGTAACTTACAATAGAGACTAGCTTGCAAGATACCCAGGCATAATAGTGGCAAAATATTTTAAGAGTAACCAGCCACTTTTTTTTTTGTATTTAAGTCTCACTTCTTGAGATTGAGTTATACATAACAGTGTTAAAGTGTCCAAGAATCTAAGACTAGATTGGTCATGGGCCTAGGGGAAGCCTACTACTATCATTTTGTTGAAGGAACATAGCAACAAAAACTAGCCATAAAATTATACCTGATGGCATATTACCATACTCACAGAGTAGAGGATCACTCAACCATTTGAGAGAAGCTTCTTACAATAGATGGCAACTAACAAAGAGATCCACAATGGGACAATGTGTAAAGAGTGAGAGATTTTGGAGCACTCAGTCCTAAATGGGATGTCTTCATTAAATACCTCCCCTCAAGGCTAGTGGTCAATATGGAAGAGGAGGCAGAAGGATGTTAAGAGTCAGGGATGTTTGGTGACTCTAATGAAATAGCATTCTAGTAGACACAACAGGACTGATATACATATAAACTCTCAGTCTACAAGAGCACACATCAAATACGCACAGTTCAAATCTGAAAGTAGCATGAAGAATGATGAAGGCAGTACTTCTGTATGCTGTGAATATATCTTTCTCTTATTGGTTGATGAATAAAGCTCTTTTGGCCAATAGACAGGCAGGATGTAGCCAGGCCAGAAGTATAGGAGGGGCTCTCAGACTAAGAGGATTCAGGGAAGAAGAACACAGAAAGTGAGTTGAGAGGGCCGTATCATGTAGCTGCTGAGGGAGCAAGAGTTCCAGACATCACTGGTAAAGCCAAGACCATGTGGAAATACACAGATTCATAGAAATGTGTTAATAATTAAGAGAGCTAGTCAGTGAGAAGCCTGAGCCATAGGCCAAACAGTTTATAATTAGTAGTCGCCTCTTTGTGTTTATTCGGGACTAAATGGCTATGGGACCTGGCAGGACAGCAACTTCCATCAACAACTGGCACCCCGAACATGGGGCAAGAATTTCCATGGTAAAACCTGACAAAACCTTAAAAAGGGATTCTAAAAACAAAAGAACAAAGTCAAGCATGGCTTATTGGTAGCAGCATTTTCTCGAGTGGGCTCTGTTTGCTAGAGGCAAACTTTAAGGGAGGCTTCCTAACTCAGCATTAGTGGCAAAAGCTGCATGGCTCTTTTAAAGGACCCTGCTACCAAATACACAATTAAATGGTGTTTACAAACAGCCAGTGGTGGAATGCTTCTTGGAGGTGACATTGACCTAGAAACTCTGTCTACAAAGAAGGAGAAGTGGGCACAAAGTTCCACCTCTAACTAAGAGATGTTTGCAATTGATGCCTGCTGTGAAAGTGACAATTGTTGTCTTCAGTGGAGTGACAGTGTCACTGGGTGTGTTGGCCACACTCCAGGGCAGGACTCATATCCAGTAGTTGTTGGCCAGTGTAAAGTGGAGTCCATGTTGTTTTTATGTTTTGTGTCTGCTCTTTTTGCTTTATTCTTTTCTTTCTTTCTTTTTGTCTGTCTGATTTATGATTTGGGGGAGCTTGCTTTTTGCTGTTGTTGTTTTGTTTGTTTGTTTGTTTTTAGACAGATAGGGAATGTGTGGTTATATGGGAAGTGAGTTATGCAGGATATGAGAGGAATTGGGGGAGGGGAAGAATATGATCCTAAAATATTGCATGATACAAAAATTTCAGATAAAATTTTACAAAAAGAAGTTTGTATAGGGTGAACGCTAACATGGTCTTGGCAAGCTGGCTGATGTAAGACTCTACTGGGGAAACTAAAGAGACTCATCAGAATCAAACAAGTGCCAGGTATCGGCCAGGGCATATGAAAGGGGGAACCAGTGAACAAGGCTCAGATTGATTTGGAGCAGCAGAAAAGGAAAAGGTCTGACAAACAAGAGTTAAATGTGTCCTGCAGATGTGTTGTGAATGGTTGGCAAATGTTTTTAAAACTATGCAGTTACACATTTTAAAGATCAGAATACATGTGAAGACTCAACTCACATTCCTTTGTGGAAATACTACTGTATTTTTATGAACTCCCAATTTCTCAGGTAAGGCAGGCCCTGCCCAGTAGACTATACCACATATTTCTCTGAGGATTCATCTGACCAGAATTTATCTGCTCCTCCCTTGTGTGAGCTACATGGTCTCAGGAACGTCTATTTGTGGTGCTTGGTTTAGAACATGTGGAGAATAAATAGAAATGTTCAGAGACATGATTCAGAGAAGAATGTCTTTCACAAGGAAAAAAAAAAGGATACTTATAAACTCGTATACTACTTACTAAAAGGAAAGGAGACATGGAGGATATGGAATGTGGTCTATGTTGGTGCTTATGGAATTCAGATTGGGACTAAAAAGACAAATAAAGAATTAATAGCAGCACCTGTTGACTAGCCTTTCAGGAAATCTCATCATAAGGAATGACTGAAACACCTTTGTCCTTTGCCAGCAGAAGGCTTAAAAGCCTCTTTGCATATGCAAGATTCATTGTCCTTCCTGGACATCTGCCACTGCCATTTCTCGGTTGACTAGTTGTTCAGTCTTCTCTCCTCCTGCCCCAAAAGCTGGGTCCAATCCTCAATAGCAAGGAAGACTGAGAAGCCATGAAAGTTAGAGAAGAAAAATCAAGCAAAAATTTAGAAATCTTGACTTGACATAAGACTGGAAAAAATATGTGGAAATGTATTGGGTAGTTCTAGAAGTAGCTGCTTTAAACTTAATAATTTCTTATGAAATTTAGTTTGTCTGTGCTACTAACACATGCCATATTTTATAAGTCATACTTTTTAAAGATTATAATGGCTTTTAAAAAATATATATCCCTGGTGCTAGGAATATGGCTCAACAGTTAAGAGAACTTGTTGCTCTTGCAGAAGGCCTGAGTACGTTCCCAGCCCCCATATCAGACAACTCACAGTCACCTATAAGTCCAGCTCCAGGGGTTCTGATGCTGTCTTTCAGCCTCATCATCACACACAATCACACATAGTCACACACATATGCACAAGATTAAAAATAAAAAATTGAATCTTTCAAAATGTAGGAGTGGTTTAAACCTGGTACATAACAATGCACACCAGTGTGTATTTGTGATTTTTCTAGGATAATCTATTCTCTAGGAATGCATTAACAAAAAGTGTCTGGGACTGTATTACAAATAATTTCCATCTCTTAGGCCCAGAGAGAGCTAGAATGTGAAAGGAAAATCAGAATACATATATGTATTTAATCAATTTCAAACAGTTTGAAGTGGCTCAATTTTGAATGCCTGATTGATCGTCATTGTTATTTCCAAGTTGGAATAAATAACTGCCTGTTGGCTTTAGAGATGATAGTGGAACTCAGCCTGAGATAGCTGTATTTGCTTCTTTCTTTTTCAATAAATATGACAGGCCCACAAAGCTGGAGAAACTCCTTCTGCTATTTTAAGATGCCGTGGATCTAACTAACTGTGTTTTTGTGCCATCATTAATCAGCTGTCTGAATAGAATTTCTGAATAGAAAGGGAAGGAGGCCGCAGGTCAGTTAGTGTGTCTCACTCCTGCACAGCAGCAAGAACCTCAGGCTTCCTACACTCCACCTTTGTAAGAGGAGTCACAGAATTAACATGTTCTGCTAGCTTTCCCTGTACCTTTTCTATGTTAGAGCTAGGACACCATGACATCCTTGAAACTGCTTATGTATTTCCTCAAGAATAATATTTGTTAGCAACTAAATGGAAGTATATTTATCATATGAATCAACTTTTTATTTCTATGTTTTAACTTACCTTTAAGAGAACATAAATGGTCCTATTAACATTCCAGTATGTCCACATACATAATACTTAGAAATTAGTATTTTACAAAAATGTCTGTATAATAAGAAGTGTTAAAACATTGGCTAAAACAGTCTAACTTATATATCTATAATGACATTGGGATAACAAATTAGCACTTTGCTCATTGCTAACTGTCTTCATATTTAGTATCTTGTTTAAATTTGGAAATTTTTCTAAGAAAAATATCCACATCAATGTTACAGTATAACTGAAGAGTAAAGAAGTGAGTTCCATTGCACAGGACTAACCAAGCCCTTTGCACATATGTTACAGTTATGTAACTTGGTCTTCTAACAGAACTCCTAAAAGAGGGAGCAAGGGTTGTTTCTGACTCTGTTACCTGCCTTTGGGATCCTTTCCTCTTCCTGGGTTGCCTCGTCCAGCCCTCAGAGGAGAGGAAGTGCCTAGTATATCTGCAACTTGACTGATATCCATGGCAGGCCTAAACTTTTCTGAAGAGAAAAAAGAATGAGTGGATTTAGAGGAGGGGAAGGTTCTAGAGGGTCTGGGTGGGGAGGAGAAAGAGGGAGAAAGCTGTGATTAGTCTGGGAATTAATTAATTTAAAAAAAGGAGGTTAGTTCCAGCTACATTTAGTCATCTCCATTGTTATTTTCATCTAATTTGAATTATTGACTATTGTATAGCCTTACATTTTACTATCTTGATATTTATATATTTTTCTCTTCTTTTTCAAAGATTTGGAAATTAAAAGTAAGATAAGTCTTTCTAAGAACCACAAGACATTGTATACTATATGATGAATAATTCCAAGAGTACCATCCACGCCCTCTATAAAATGGAATTTTCCCACATATTTAATATTCAAAGACATTAACTACTTGACAAGATAGTAAAATATCCCACTTATCTGTTCTGGGATAATTTTTCAAATTTTAACAATTTTATTAGTCCCTGGCAAGGCCTTTAAAACTTTGCAAAGAATATTAATAAGTCATTAATGGTTAATTGCCTGTCAGCTTTGAGGTCAAGGAGTTTGAGTGATTTTTAGTCATTGGAATTAAAATGTATCAATTCTGACAAGACTCCATAGTACACGTTTCTTTACCTCCCTCCCCAATCCTAAACCCTCACTTCTGAAAACATAAACATAGAAACATGAACTTAATTGTCTTGTATGAGTATATGAGAGGGTCATAGCAATGTGCATTCAGGGAAGGAATTGTGATAAAGGAGTCTGTCCTTAAAGGAAGACATATTAACTTCTTAACCTGTGCAACTTAACTTGATAACTGAGGGTCAACCAGAGATGGTGTCAGCTATGAAATCTACACTATATAAACCTACCTGCTGTGCTCATTTGGTCTGACCATAAAATTAATTTAAACTAATGGGCTAGGATTAATAGGACAAATAAAAATATAATTAAGTAGGGGATGGCAAATTGGTAGTCAGTACAATGCATATTGTATAACCATGAGGACTGAGTTTGAATCCCAAAATTCACCTAAAATCCAAGAATAGCATTATGGGTCTGTAGCCCCAGTACTGGGGAGGGGAGACCAAAAAAGACTTGGGAATTACTAGGTGTCAGTCTCACCTACTTGACCTGTGAGAGATCCTATCTCCAAAACTAGGGTGAAGAGTGACTGACAAAACACCCAATCCATTTCTGGTCTTTATGGGCAATCACACATACGTGGGTGTGATGGGGAATAAGGAGATTTTGAAAGTTTCAAGATCTTTAAGTTTTAAGAAAAAGATAGTCCAGCAAATCATGACACATTACTTAGCATGATTATGCAAATTCCTATAGTCTTTTTCACTGACCCCCATGTTAGGGGAAATTACAGTTTCCTTGTCTTTAGGTAGTATTGTCTTTTTGTTGTAGATAGCTGTAAATAAACCCCCAAAGGTTTATTCTTTCTTCCCCCACAAAAACCAAGTTGCTTTGGGGAACATTATAACTCCTGGGGACTCTAGAACTTGAGTTAGAAGTCTATCAGTCAGCATTGCCTGTTTCCCTTGGTCGTGAAGCACAGGCAGCACATGAATTGTTTCCAAGGGAAGCATTCCATAATCTGTATGCAAAGTAGTGTTTTTACATAGCTCTGAATGTCAGTTCCAAATGTAAAGCTGCCTGTTGCCTCAAGTGTGAAATCCATTCTCATTTACATTTATGTTTCTTTGCAACTAGGGATGCTGGTGTTTCTGGCCTAGGCTGTGGAGATGAGGAGGCAGTGGTGAAGAGCCCTAATCTCTGTGAACACTTTCCACTTCACTGACAAATCTGATAGGGGTTCATGGGGAACCCGTCTTGACCAAAACAATCAATCTATAGGAGGCAAGGAAATACAAGTATTTTGATGTCTTTATGGTATTTTACCATCTTCCAATTTGTAGATTTTCCAATATGCTGTGAGCATATATATGTTTGTAGAGAGTCCATGATTCACATTACTTGATTTCTTTTATCATTAAAATTCAAATATGAGAGATCAGATGCCAAGATATTTTCAGATTCCTTTGTTGGTGCAAGGAAGATCTGCTCTTGTATTTAAGAAGAATATTAGTATGTTTGTCTTGCTTCATTTCTATCATGGAATCTATAGTCACAGTTGACAGAACCTGACCTGATGATTTCAAGAGCCTTGTCATTTTTCTGAATGCATTTTATTTTGAGCTTTGGAGGTTGATCTCAGTTCAAAGGATCCATTGAGGATGAAAAGCTTGGTCACGTTTGCCTATTCATGAAACCCACTTTTCATCTGGAGTCCACACTTGCATCACCGTTAATCTTCCCTCTGCTTTTGGATGCTGCTCCTTTGAACTGCTTTTTTTTTTTTTTTTTTTTTACCCTGATGGTTAATGGCAAGAAACTACTATTTCCCAAGCAAGAAACAGACCTCCCATTTAGGTAAAGTGCTGAAGCACATGTCTACATTCTACATTCTACGCCATTTCTTCATACAAGTTGCATAGGGTACAAAGAACTGTATCCGATATGAGATACCAAAAAGTAATAACTGTAATCTGGGATCAAAAAAGCATTATAAATAATAGTCTTTTCATGGGTAACTTCTTTGACTATAATGTCAAACCAGACCGTGTAGCTATTAATGTATCTATCATATATAGCCCTCAATGTAATTTCATGAAGCAATGACTGTGTTATTTCTCAAGATGCCATAGATAGACTAGGCAGTTGTGTGGATCTAGGCTTAAATTAGCTGGGTTCTTTCATATTTCTGTGGTCACCTGTCAGGTCATCTGGAGCTGGCAAGTCTAAGGTGGTCTCCTGAAGACTAAGGTCACAACTGGCACATGCCCTCTTCTGCTGCTGTCTACTGGCCAACACAAGTTGACAGCCAGCCCAATTCCATGAAGAGGGAAATAAGCTGCAGTACATCAGAAAGGAGTTGAAATTTACTCTGCAGAAGGAGGAGATGTAGACCTCTTAGAGGATCTGGGCCAGCATTGTAACCAGTCTACCCCTATTGCCTTCCTAAATCATGATGGGCTATACTGGGACCCCCCATCCTCTATTCTTATATGCTAGATGGTGCCAACTCCCTATGGTAAACCCCTTGGGTCCAAATGACATGTGATATTTTAGATGTTGCCTCTCTGTGATCTAACAACTTCATATTGCTATTTTTCACTCGTTATGACAGTTCTATATTTGGATCAATAAAGCTTTGGTTACCGTTAGTTACCGTGTTTAATGGCTTTTTAAAATTGCATGTCTGAAAATGTTTTTCTCTCATATATATATATATATATGATATATGATATATATATGTGTGTGTGTATAATGTGAATGCATGTATTCATATGTATATATGCATATGAATTTGTATTATGTTTAATCATTTGCTTCTGCCAGCATGCCAATGCTTTTGTTACTTTTTGATGCTCTGATGGACCCCTTTGTTATTGTTGCTGATTACTCTAAAAATGACTGTTAAGAGAAGATGGTGCCTTTTTCACTGCGACTAACTGCCTGTTCTATACAGGAGAAATCTAGGTGAGAATTTTAAGAAACACATTTATGCCTCCTTCCATGTGGTCATTCTGATAGAAAATCCATGGGCTCAGCAATAGGGGTTCACAAAATATGGTCCATAATTTAGCACCTGGAGTGGCTGAGTTGATAATTCTCCATCAGCTGCAGAGCTGTCATTTCCATTAAGACTTTAATGAATAGCAACAAGCCTTACTAATGTGCAGAACACAGATGTATCATATCCTCTGCCCAGCAAGCTGCTGCTTGATTTCAGAAATGTTGGGGTGCATGAAGAGCTGAGACCTGCCCATTCTTACTTCATAAATCTAGACACAGAATTCACTTTGGGTTTTGTATTAAGATGAGACAAGAGAGGAAACATTAACCCTGTTTGGTAAAGACAATGGCATGCCTGTTTCTCTAGCTACCCATGGTTTATTATTGCTGTGTGTTATTTTCAGCAGTTTTATATCAGAGATCATGAGGGGTCCTTAAAGACATGTTGATGTCTCTGGGGTAGTTTCAGAAACAAATACAGTTTATAAATAATTCTGCATATGTATCTTATACCTTCAGGACTCCTTCCTATTTGGTTTATTTGTTGTGTGTATATTTGCATGATATGCTTTTTGAGAGTTGTTGCTTTTTTCTGTCCTCTCAGCCAGAATCACACATTCTAAGGTAGCCATACTCACAGCCAAGCAAGGATATGTAAAGTGTAGTGGAGAGCATGACATAGCAACACAAAGTTCAAAGAACTAATGCAACCTTGCCAAAATCTGTTGTCTTTCTTTGTTAGGCATCTTTATTGTTGCTTGAGGATTCCAAGTCAGCTATTTGGATTGTGTTTTATTGATATAGATCCAGGGGATATTCACAGCATTACCCAACAGGTACATGTTGTACATGGATATGATACATCTCCTTGCAACAGAAATTGTGTTTTAGAATCGGTGAAGTACAAGACCTTTTAACTTCATACTATTTTGTCTTCCAAGTATATTAGCAAACAAGTGCTTGCAATCAACTTTTACTTGCTGTTTAACACCATCTTGAGTAAAATTAAGGAAAAATTTATGGTTACCTTTTACTTTCTATTTCAAATTTGGGAAGAAAAGTACATATCAAGGCTTGCCTGGAGCATGTGTAGTTTTATTCCCATGTTTTTGGAGCAGTATCAATGGCATCCTTTTAGGCAAACTCAACTGCTCACTGATCATAGTGCATTGCAGTCTCCCTTGGAAATCTGTTAAAGATGCCAACCAGGCCAAGTCTTTAAGATCTTTGCTTGATGCAGTGTGCCTTCCTCCCGTGGCTTTGAGCAGGATGCCACAGTTCACACTGAAACTTCTTGCTAGGGCCTCTCATAAATTTGGCAGGTAGCTACTACAGCACCTCCTGGAGTACGTTTTAGTATGTGGCTGATATAAATAGCACTGCTTGCAGCATTCATTTATACACATTTTGTAAGTGTGCCGTGCATGAGCTAGGTGTATGCCTAATTGTAAAATCCTTTCCTTACATGCCGTACAGACATTTACATCTGTTAAGATTCCAAGAAAAGGCTTGTCATAGGACTTCAGAAACATTTACTCTTATTAGCAAGACTTCCTTGGTCTCACCCTTGATACCATGGAATTTTCATGTTAGTCAGTTTAGGGATGTGCGTGATTATACACCCATCTCATTGTGATTTTTAGTTTTCCTGTGTCTTGGTTAGTTTTCTATTGCTGTTGTAAAATACCAACACCAAAAGTGTGCTGGGAAGAAAAGTATTTATTTCAGTTTATAATTCCTGACTGTACACCATGGCTGAGGGTAGTCAGGACAGGATTTCAAGGCAGGAACTTGAAACAGAGAATCATGGATTAGTTCATTTTACTAGATTGCTTCTCATGAATTTCTCCACCTGGACCACCTGTCTAAGAGTGGCCCTGCCCATTGGATTCTCCTAGATCACTCATTAATCAAGAAGTGCTCTGCAGGCTAATCTACTAGGGCATTTTCTCAACCGAGGTTTCCTTTTCTCAAATGACATTGGCTTGTGTTAAGTTGACACAAACTAATTAGGTGTCCAGAAGGACACCTTCTCTGGTTAATAATAGTGTTTACTTTATCTTATTGTTTAGATATGTTTAACTCCTGTACTCATTTAATACACTGTATTCATTTTTAAAGAAGATTGGGTGACTTTTAGTGTTGGTCTCTGGCTGTTCTTCCTATGTTCCAGCTATGCCTCTGTGTGATGTGCATGGTATCGATAACTTCCATACCATCCTGACACATATTTTCACTTGGTGAATAATATTATTTGATAAACAGATGTCCATAGTTACAATATGGTCTAATTATCAAATTTTGTTTTATTTTTTAAAGTTTTTAAACTCTATTAAGAATTTATTGTTACATTGTTTTTCTAGAAGTTTTATTGCCTCGTATTTCACATTTAAATTTATGAGCTAACAATATATACAGAGAATAACAAGCCTTCAGTAAGAGGGCTTATAATAGGAATTCAAATGTGGTTTTACAATCAATATAACATACCATATTGCTAGGGAAATTAAACAAAATTATAAGATCATATTAATAGATGCATAAAAATGTGGTAAAATTCAATATTCATTATAATAACACCATACATTTTAAAACACACACTACTTTTTCTGCAATCTAAAAATAGAACATAAGCTGATATTTATGGATGAATTTCACAAAATTTAAGATGGATTTTTAAAAAGCTGTTGGAGGGGGAATAAAAATGATTTAAAAACTAATCTATAAACATACATAGACATATATAGACATACATAACAAAATGGAGGGACCACCCGTTCAGGACAGGAGCACAGGGCAAGGATCCTGCTACTTCTCCCCATCCCACATTGTCCAGTAAATCACAAAGAAGGCTTACTGGACAGGAAATTATAAAACTGCCACTGTTCTTACTAATCCCTAAGAAATTTAAGACATTCAATAACTTAGTAACTTGATACATAATTCTACCAAGGTCATTGGGTATTCTATCAATCCATAGAAAAGATATCAGAAACCAAAGAAAATGGGTTTTTAAAGATAGCTACTCACACCAATTAGGGAATACTCACTATCAAGAAATAGGTTTAAGGACCAAGGAGACGACTCATCAGTAAAGTGCTGGCCAGCCCTGAGTTCAGATCCCCCATAGTCACTAAAAGCTAAGTATAGGAGGCAGGTATGCTTATAACACTAATACCATGGAGGCAGATAAAAAATCATTCCTAGGTCTTGCTGGCCATCCACCTAGATGAATCAGAAATCTCCATGTTCAGTGAGAGATCCAATTTAAAAAATAAGGCAAATGTTGATTAGCCTCCACAGTCCATCCATGTGTGCATATTCACTCCCCACTCCAGTGCAGACCTGTTTACAAATATGAGTATATGAGTACACATGAACACACACACACACACACACACACACACACACACACACACACACACACAAGATAACTCAGATACAAGATGTTTAATGCCACTAGGCTAAAAGTACAAGAAGCTAAGGATATGGAAGCATATTCGCAGCTATTGAAAAGTATGATACAAAGTGACTTACAGATCTAGCTCAAATATAACTTAAATACCTGCAGGTTTTGAAACCATAAAGCTTGCTCTTAATATATTTGAAAGAAAAAATATTGAAGAAATGCCAGGCTAGTCTTGAAGAGTGAAAGCTGAAGAGCAGATCTTTCACTGCAACAGAGAGCTGTAACATTAAGGTAACATGATATTGGGCCAAACAGAGCCAGACAGACTAACAAACACAATAATAATAATAATAATAATAATAATAATAATAATAATAATAATCAGCTTAGAAATTGACTTATGGTAGATTAATGATGGAGCCAATAGTGAAAATGTGTGTTATGTGCCTTCAAAAGATGATGAATCTAAATCCAGTGAGTAGTTACACAGAAAAAGAAATGAATCTTGACCCTTATATGGATGCCACACACATGCCAAAACACTTTGTTTAATTATTCAAAATAAATACCTATTCTAAATAATTAGCATGCTTTTCTTGGCTAGAGAATTATGTTTTACTAGTGAAACTGTTTTTGGTGTTCTGTCTGGAAGCTAACCTTTGCAACATGTCTGATTACAGTAATTTTCTTTAATCCAAGGTTTGTGGCATTGTTTTGTTTTTTCTTGTATTGGGTGGCAATTGTTCTTTCAGCCTTGCCTTAATGATTCTATTTTGTGATACTCTTTTTGTGTAAGATGTTTTGAATCATTCTTTGAAATAGGCAGGGTATAAGTAATGAATAAATCAATCAATGAGGCAAGTTAAACTTCACTTGAAAATTTGAAGCTTGACTGAATTGTCAAAAAGAATTATAGCTCGTAGAACAATTCCAGTAATTACACTTTGATGAAATTACAACTGTCCAACATCATCTTGCTAATACATATTGCAGGTATAAATATTACTAGGATGTTCTTTAAAAGTTAACTTATGTGTCAGTATTAAAAGTAACAGTATTGCTTTCACACAGAATATTTAATTTTCATAAATTTCATGTAATATATATTCAGACAATGGATAGTTTTTTCTTTAAGAAAAATAGTCTGAGGATTGAAATATCTTGCTCATATGGAAGGAATATGTAGAAAATATATTGATTTGGAGGTGGTAAGGTTAAAGTCAGGAAACCGGTGTGTACCCTGTTAGTGTTTTTTGGTCTTAGCTTTAGAGTTATTAGATCTATTTACATTGGAATCCCAGTTCTGACAATAATGACTGTGTTGTCTTAAACTAGTTATCTATGCCTTTCTTACAACTCCATTGCTTTGGGCTGGAGACATGGCTCAGTAGTTAAGAGCACTGGCTGCTCTTCCAGAGGATCTGGGTTCAATTTACAACACCCACCTGGTAGTACACAACCATATGTAACTCCAGTTCCAGGTATGGAATGCCCCCTTTTGCCCTCTTCAGGAACTAGGCACACACATGATGCACAGAATTCATGTGGGGAAAAACACATATAAAATAAAAAGTAATTAAAAGACCCCAATTCATGTCATAATGCACATCTCACAGAGACTGGACTCAAATATAGCTAAGTGTATAAATATTGCACACTTTTTGCAGTGTAGTTTTTGTTAATTTTGATGCCTTAGGTGATTGTTTTTGATATTTGATATTTGGTCACCCATATGCAGCAGGCAGATTAAATATGCAATATTTCATCTAGAGAGCAGGTGAAAAGCCCAAATGATATGGTACAAATGAGCAATTGAGAACACTGTGCAGGCCATAAGTTGTGATGGGAACCTTGGGAGTAATAACCTCTGCAACTGTAGAGGCAGTTTCTCTACTGTAATGCACTCCAGTGCTTGCAGACTCTTATTGTTCCTGTTGCACCCAGTACACATGCCAATAATATGCAGAACACGCTACTTGCAACACCACAAGAGTTTAGTTACCTTCTCAAAATAGTATCACAATAGTGTCTCTAATTGACATTGGAGAGGGTGGTTTGGAGCCTTGGGTCTTACCTTTTACTAGGTGAGGACATTTAACTCAACACATCCCAGAGAGTATTTTACCAGGTGAACTCAGAATGCCCAGAGGAAACTATTGATCCAAATTTTCAATTTGGTAGGCAGAATTTGAACCAGATGTTTACACTGGTGTGGGAAATCTGCATGTATTCACAGCTATGGATGAGGACATTCTGTATCCCTCACTGTGGTCCAGCTGGGATGCTGGCACTTTTAGGTCCCATCATTTTGAGAAAAAGTAGTCCTTGTCAGCAAAGTGAACCTGACCTCGTATTGCACTCATTTATCTCTGCTTTTGATGCCTACATCTATTGCATTTGCTTTTACTCAGCTGTTTCCGTATCACTAGCGACCAGATGCACAGTATCACGATATAAATAAGGGACACTGTCAGGATTTTAACCTCCAGGTGACTCATCCAGTCCATGAAAACTTCTCATAGTGCTGAGTGTTTTGTTATTGGACATGGAGAGAAATGGATATATATTGTACCCCAAGCTCATAAGAATTCTGTGCCTCTTATATTATTAGAATTATATAGATTATTTGGAGTAGGGAGTAGAGACCTGTAGTCACACAGTGAATCAGAAAGAATAAATATTACAGTCCATCTGAAAACCTCAGCTCTGACAGGAAGGCAGAGAAGGTGATGGAACAAATGTATCAACATGTTCAATTTCTTTGTAAGAAAGGTGGAGACATGCAAATAACCCAATTAAAAATGCTAGAGAAAGGTACACCTCAGACACAGAAGTGAAGCCTCCCATGCATGCAGGGACCCCTGAAGCTGAAGCATGAGTTATTTTGGAGCGAATTTGCTCCATAGCTCATGTACAAAATAATCTGCTGCTTGTTTGTGTAAGCCGTTTTCATTTTATGAAACAGTAGAGGGAGAGAAACATTCCTCAGCACTGTAGGCACATTGAAGGCTCCAACTGAAGCTTCACATGGGTGACATAGTTTGCCGCTTACGCATTGTGGGCCAGTGATTGTTATCAGAATCTCAGATATGTAGCTTTCAGAATCATCTCTTAATTTATCATGGCTTCAGAAACCATAGCCTGATATGCTAAGACTGTCACTCATGTGATTACACTGCCACCATGTGGTTTAAAGAGCTCTCTCAATTAAGACGCGGCCTCCTAAGGAAAAGGATATTTTAAAAACTACTTTAACTATTTGTGGTGTTTATCTTTTGTTACCCTTTAGATAGTTGTGTGGAGTAATAAAGGTGTGCAATCAGTGAGTGGTTATGTGAAGGGAGAGGATCTGATAACTAATTCTTCATAATTCTTCAGGGGTCCATCTTCTAGGGTACCTGACATCTTTGCTGGCAAGAGTGCCTTGTCCACCTTGCCAGCGTAGTCTAGCTGCTGCCTAGAAGAATATCAGAGTTTCCCTGTAAATCTCCAGACAGGTGTTCCTTAAGCTGACACCCCAAATCAGAAGCAGCTACAAAATCACCCAAGGATTCACCGGACCAGTTGTTCTCAACCTTCCTAATGCCGCAACACTTTGATACAGCTCCTCATGCTATGGTGACCCCCCATTGATAACATTACTTTGTTTCTACTTCATAACTGTAATTTTGCTACTGTTATGAATCATAATGTAAATATCTGTATTTTCTGATGATCTTAGGTTACCCTTAAAGGAGTCTTGACCCACAGATTGAGAATCACTGAATTAGAAACGCAAACTTTTCAGCTCTACATCAAGTACTGAGTGAAAAACTCTGGAGAAAGAGACCAGAAATCCAGATTTCAAAAGTTATTAGGTCTGGGGTAAAATAGCTCATTAGGTGAAATGTTTGCCTTGTAAACATAAAGATCTGAGTTCAATCCCCAGAGCCAGTGTGAAAGGCTAGGTAGGATGGTGCATGCTAGTTACCACAGTGCTGGGAATTGGAGACAGGCAGGTTTCCTGGAGTTTGCTTTCCGCAGGACTAGCCTCCTCAGTGACTTCTAGGCAGTGAGAGACCCTGCCTCAGAAAACAAGGTGAACAGTATCTGTGGAACAACCCTTGAGATTGTCTTTTGGCCTTCATTACATGTGCACACACCTGCACCTTAAAGCATACACACACACACACACACACACACACACACACACACCACGAGTATTAAATTGAGCTACTTATTCCAGAGTCTTTACAAAAGGCTACACAGATATGGAAGGCAGAAGTCCTTGAGCTTTCTATCATGTTGGTCTCTCAGTGCCAGGAAGGTGTGCCTGAGCAGGAAGAAGAACATGCAAACATGTGCCCATAGCCCTCCTTGACCAGGGCTTTCTTTCCCTCTCTAAATCTACCTGAAGTTGCAGTGGCCAACCTAGAATAAATCTCTTAACCTTTAGTGATCAGTGGAGCATAAGTCAAGTGTGAGTGAGTATTGTATAATTAGGCTGTTGCTTAGACACTGAAACCACAGTTTTATGAAGGGAAACAAAAATTGTAAAGGACCCTGGATGCCCTGAGGACGTCAGGGAAAATGGGATGGTATGTATGGGCAGACCACCTAAACTGCTTCCTAACTCAATTGCCCATGAGAACTTCTGATGTCTCCAAAAATGAAGAGCCAAACATAGTGGTTTAAAATAGAACATGCTGTTTATTTTGTGGGTTCAATAAACATATGTTAAATTAAAGAATGGAGGGTCATTGCCATTTAAGTCTGTTCATGGAATTGGGACTGTACTTCTTCACTACAGCATCCACTAATGGTGCAAGGATTCTTTTGAGGCAATTTGCCCTAACATATTTTCATGTCTCTGTGTAAATATATGTTTGCAAAGCATGGAAACCCAGCACCACATCACAAAGGGAAATCATTTTCCTTAGCAATGAACTAGCTTTAAATGCAGGTGGAGTGAAGAATTCAAAAGCACATGCCCAAAGTGTCGCTCAGGTAAAAGAAAATGCTCCATCTTTCCAATGTGGTGTGTTAGTTACTGTTCTATGATAAAATAAACTTAAGGAAGGAAGGTGTGTTCTGATCACAGTCTGAGGATGTGGTCCATTATGGCGGGGAGGGCACAGTGGCAGGGTGTCAAGTAGCTGGCAACATAGCATCTTCAGACAAGAAGCAGAGGAGGAAGGATGCTATTGTTCAGATCTGTTTTATTTCTGTCTGGGACCCCATATCATGGGATGCTGGAGGCAGCTAATGAAAGGTGGGTCTCCTGCCTTACAGCCATGTCCAGCGGTTACTCACCTAGATGACAAGGTGACCTCAATATTGACAACTGCATGTGAAACATACCTTCACATTTTAAAATCTTACAAACACAACATAAACAGGATAAAAATACTAAGGCTACATATGAACTTCTTATCATATTGTGCATTCTTAGTGACATATAAAGAAGGGAAGAAAAGGAAGAATGCAGAGGTCATTAGGGAACAGAAACGTTGAGTCAGGTGTAGATTAGAAGAAAGGACATATGATAGGTAGGATTTTAGTTGGGGGGTGGTAGAGGAGGAAGGGAGGGAGAAGGGAACTGAGATCGTCATGTAATTCAATCTTGTTTGTAATACAAATATATAAAAAAATAAAAACTAGAAAGAAAATGAAATAAAAAATAGTAAATACAAAACAACAAATTCAAGGTATGAAAGTGCTACACCCAGGTGTAAATTTAAGGTACTTATTTGTAGCAAAAATCATTACTTTTTATCGTTGGTTGTGAAAGGAATGTTTAATAAGTAGCTGGTGTTGATAGAGTAAGTGTCCCTCAGGAGATTTCTCTTTGCTAAGCCTTTTTTCTGTGGTTGGACCCTCACTATTCTGGCCACATTCAGGATTCAAAAGGGCCGTCTCACTGTATCCCACGTATAGGTTAGCTGGCAGGACTTTAAGAACAAATCAACTTTTGTTCCAGTCTTTGTTTTCTCTGAGACTTCGTTTTTCTTGCACATTTTTAGGGAGTTGCTCTGCCACTGAGCCACACTCCAAGTCTCTTATCCTTTTGTACAGATTTTATATCATCTTACAAAGTAACAGGGTTTTTAAAATGACATTTCCATATATTCTCAGTATTGCATTTTGTCTGACCCTCCCCCTGTTCATACTGTCCCCATCTCCCTCCTCCCTATGCCTGTGTACATCCGTCCACACAGAGTTTCATCTTTCAATGTCAAGTAGCAGGTGTTCTATTACTTTTAGCACACTCCTCTCAGGCAGGCCGCCACTGTACACACTCACTCCCACTTAAATAAAAACATATAAAATGAAAGCTATGAGCAAGAACATGCTGTACTTGTCTTCCTCTGCCACTCTTGAGCATATTCTCAGAGGACCCTGTATCCTTCTGCAGAGATCCTTGCTCATCCATGTTTATTGCTGCTCTATTTGTGATAGTAAACAGAACCAGCACAAATGTCCATAAACTGATAAATGCATAATGAAAATGTGTTACATATAAGCCATGGAATTTTATTGGATCATAAAGAAAAAAATGAAAATTTCAGAAAAATGGATAGAACTGGACATTTATATTATTATATTATGTTATATATAATACAGGATCTTTATGACTCACTTCCAAAACTAATAAAAATATATGTGGCTACCCTGATGACAGTATCTTTGAGGAAATATGATGGGAAAGATGGCTTAAGTTCCTATACTCAGAGATGAACGTGACTCTGGCCACCAGGGGGCCATGTTTATATGTTCTTCAAGTTCGCTGTGAGACAGGTTTGAGGGATGCTTCTTCAGACCGGCTGCCAAATGTATGGGAAAGGCCTGGCCAAAGTACCTTTTTCTGTAACTTGCCGTAATGCTTTGTGGCTCTGTGTGAGGATATTTTATCTTTCTTCTTGCTGCATCTGAGGTTGAGAATCAAAATAAATAATTATTTTGGTAGGGATAAACACAGCAGAATTCCCTTATACGGAGGCACTGGGACAGGAGGCAGCTTGGTGGAGACTTGCAAATGGTTCCTCTCCAAGAGGAGGCCAGACACCCGAAGACCAAAAGAAGCAACTGCGCAGAGTGTCATTGGTGTCTCACCTCCTTCTGGTAGTAAGACCCTATGTCAAAAATTAAAAGGGGACAAAAATGCTGGGAATAGAGCTCGATGATCCTACACTTATTTAGTGTTCATTCTGTTTCACCCGATGAAGAAAAAGGTTGATTAGAGAGATCTGGAGAGGCTCTACAATGATTTTTCTTTATGCAAATTGAGTAAGGTCTCAGATCTTCAGTTGAGGCCTGAACATATAGATACTACCAAACAGTACATGTAAGTGTAAATGTCTATAGAGTCCTGTATGTACATACCCATGGTAAAGCATAATTCATATGTGTGCATAATAGGAAGCTAACAATAATAAATTAAAACAAATTGGAACATCCATATTACTTAGATAAGTATTAAAACTTATTCTATTTTTTGAAAATTTCTAACATGTTTCATTTAATATCTCAGACCAAATCTGAAAGCTAGTAGCACAGACCACAGAAAGCAAAACTTTGGATATGAGTGTACTAGTGTAGTTGATTATTTGTGACTAGAGTGTATGTCAACTCATTTACTTGAAGCCTAGTAACTGGTCACCTAATATCATTCAAATTCAAGAGGAAATGAGTGTGAGGTAGGTGTGTAGCTCTGGAGAGCAGTATTTTCCAATCATAATCAAAGTCCAGGTGTGACTGCCTGTCAAAATGTAAAATAAATAAAACAATGCTGAACGATTTGTATGCAGGTCAGTGGGACAGTGTGTATATTTGAATAAATGATATAAGACTGGAAAGACTGCCAGAGACAAAGACCTTCAAACCAACACCCAAAATGTCACTTAGACATAGATCAATGCACTTTGTGCACCAAACCCTACTGAAAGAGTGTTTAAAAGTGCAGGTTCCTGAACCTGGAGCTCGGAATGCTCAGTCTCATGGGACTGAGCCAAGGAACCAGCCCGCTCTGAGCTCCAAGAAAACACCTTTTTTTTTAGCCTTTAAAGTTTTAAACTGTTTTTAGGATTCTCAGAATTTTAGAGGATTTGTTTAAAACAGACAAACAAAATTGTGCAGATCTCCCTAGGGAAAATTATGTAGGTACAACCATTTTTGCTAACTCTTCCAGAGGGATCACAGACTCATGGTCTCAGGCTAGGAACCGCTGAAATGAAGCTGGCTAGCAACTGACTTAGACAAAGCCAGATAAGCATGGCTGTCAGTAGGAATATAGCCAACAAGGCTTTTAGACAAAATTAAGGAATACTTGCAGTCCTTCCTAAGCAGCTTTGTTCAGGACCACCCTAATCTCATCTTGTCAGTGTTTACTATGAAAGAGACATACCCACATTCACAAAGAGAAGAATTCATGCTGCGAGCCAGGAATTTTCTAGGTCATTTCCACCCTAAGTAAAGCATTTATTGAAAAACTGCAGTGTTTCAAAAGCAGAAACAAAACTTTTTCATAACCATTCAAAAACTATATATATATATATATATATATATATATATATATATATATCCCTGTTTCAAATAGCAAATGAAGCTTCTGGCATTCTGGAATGTATGAGTTAACTTCTTAACTGTTTATATACTTAATGTTCCACATATTTAGATTGTATCTAAAAATGTTGCTATCTACCTGATAATCTAGTGTTTGGGAACCACAGAATGGCTCTGTCTCCACAAAGATTGAGAGCGGTATCGCTATCAGCAAATAACAACTGAAATGGTTGTTGCTGGGGATATGTCACGTGAAACAAGATAAAGTCTATGAAAACAGCTCTTCAGGAAAGTCATGGCTGAACTCGAAGGACCTAGATTACTTAATGCAAACATTGTGTGTGACTTTGGAGATCAGGGGCAGCTTTCCTCACAGTCAATGAACATGTCTGTTTACGTGAAACCAACATGGAAAGAGTTCTGAAGCACAGCTTACAATTATTTGTTTCTGGGGGAAAATCATTGAAATTAGCCCAAATTTGGAGCCATGTCAGGAATCAGGTGAAACAGTTGATTTGACAATGAAGAATAGTGTTTAGGAGACAATGATGTAAGGAAATGCTTAAGGACCCAGAGCGTGGGATAGTAAAGAGCAAACAGTATATTCAGTTCATAAGCTGGACTGTTATTCTGCATACTTATAATCACTTATTAACAAATAACTTCATCTTGTGATCTTAACTGACAGCTTGGGTTTTGCTCAACACTTCTTTGTAAATCATTTTGTACAGATTAATGTTAGCTATGCACTTTTTTATGAGTAAAAGTTTGAGTTGTGTGAATGGACAGCACACTAGTTTTTCATTTTCCAGAGAGGACTATAAGCTGTTTCCCATTTTTTCATATCAGCACAGCTTTTCTATACTTATCTTTCTACACATCTCCTTGTACAAACAAGGCAATGTTTCTTTATGGTTTGCATTAATGAGTCCACTTGTTGGGTGAAAGTATCATATTTTCCATTGGCTTTGTTAAATGATACCTAATTGATCCCCAAAGTTGGTAAACCAGTTATTTGAGCATTATAAGTATATTACTTTGTTATTTCAATTTGTGTTGGGTTTTAAAGGAAATATTTTTGGTTTTCTGATCACTGTAAAGTTTTATATCTTTTCAAAAATCATCTCTTCCAGTATACTTTCTTCCATGGGTTACTGATTAATATTTTAATATATTTTCTATATGCCAAGTATTAATAAATGGAATCAGTTGGAGTCTACCCATGAACAAATTGGGGAGCCCCACATTATTAGTGCTTATGTTCTACCTAGAATAAACACACCACAAACAAGAAATATATCAAATACATTTACAGCCTAGTGGATGGTAACTGTCATTAGAAACAAACAAAGTAGAAGAAAATACAGATAACCATAAGTGCAATCAGGCATGCAAAGTAGAAATCCTTCACTTAGTGAGCAAACTAGTTAAGGAAGGCATCATTGGAAAGGTAAGATTGGAGTCACAATGAGAGATTAAGAACAAGAGGCCAGGGCCAGCAGTCAGGAGAGAACAAAGAAGTTTATGGAGATGAAGTCAGAAGAGCTGTTCTGTGGACTTTGGAGGCACTGGGAAACAGGCTTCACTGAGTGAAAGGGGTTAGAGTGCTGAAGTGATTCGAGCAGAGGACGGGCATGACATTATGGCACTATTGCTCCCACTATCTGCATGTGTGTAGTTGCTTCTCAGCAATGGCCAACTTGGCTAAGCCTGTCTTTTGAGAGCTCTGGTTATAGGATTTAGCACTTGGATAAACAGGATGAACTCTGGCCGTGAGTTTTCCACGTTTCCTTTGGGCACTGCTGCTCTCTCCCACCTTTGTTCTTTGTGCCTTAGCAGACTCACTAGTCACTCAAAACTAAAACAGCTCCTTTTGCCAGTTCTCTGCTGGGCTCTGGCCCAGCTGTTGTGCGAGCCTTGTCTTTGATGCCCGATGACATGATGAGCGGTAAGTCTTGTCGTCTTCATTTTGCAGAAGTTGGATAGAAACCAGATCTCTCCTAGTCCCTGAGTGTTTCATTACACTCTGGTGCCTACCATGTGTGGGGAGGCTGTGGATTGAAACAACATGCTTGAACAAGATGCCGCCTCTGAGTACTGAAAAAGGCCGAGCTAAGAATTCTTCAAGTAGCAACTATTTAAGGGTTGACGATTCTCTGAAGTGCCTGGCCTTCTTCATATTTGAGCTGGCATGTGAGGAGAGCTACTGTCCTCCTTTCCTGTTCTGTTTGATAAATTCAACAAAATGTATGGGATTGAGTTATGGGTCTCCAAAATACTTTAAGAAACTGAGATTTAATGTGATATAGTAAACTAACATGGTAACTTAACACCCCAAACCAGTACAAATGGATAGAGATTCCTCATATTCTAAGAAATTCAAAATTTAGGAAGGAAAGTAATTTCTACCACGATATATTTTTAAGAAATTTGTGTGTCTCTGTGTGTAGTGTGCTTGTGTATGTGTGTGTGCGAATATTCACATGTGTATATGCACATGTGTCCATGTGTGTGTTCAAGTGAGGCTTTCTCAATTGCGGTCCATATTATTCACTGAGGCCTGGTCTCTCACTTGAGTCTAGACCTACCTTAGCTAGCCAGCTCATCCTGGGGATTGCTGATCTCTTCCTTCTGAGAAATGGAATGATAAGTGAGTGAGCTACAATACCCTCCTGCCATTTATATGGCACTGAGTCACCTCTCCAGCTGCCCATGGGTTTTTAATGACAATTTTCTTCTATCTGACTTAAGAAGACTCCAGATGCTGCTAGGTCTGTCCTCCTCAGACATTCACACACTCATCTCCATCTAAGGGTAGCGCTCATGGTCCAAGCCCCACGTGAGTCTTATTATCTGGAAAACTAAGGCAACAGTCTGAATCTCAAACTTAAGGATTGTTCAAAAAGCACATTTACTTCAGTGACAATTGTTACTTTTTTATAACCATGTAAAGGCCAAATGATAGGAGTTGTCTTTTTCCTGGGCCTCGAGGTCCAGGGTGATTGTGTTTTGCCTGTAGGTACAGTTCACTCAGAACAAGGTCAAGATAAATTATTCCAAGGACTAATTCTGACAAACCAATAGGTGTATCACTGTGTGCTGTGGATAATCTATATCTGTGTGTTTATAATTGGGAACCCATGCACTCTGCTCCAGGCCAGGCCTACCTCCCAGCTTTGTCTGCATGGGCTTTTTCAATTTTCCCTCAGCTGCATGAACCAAGTGATTCTAGCGATTCAAATATTATGCATGTATGATTATATCCAATTGAAATAACATTTCCTTTGTGATGACCATTCATTGTAACAAAAGTAAGGAAGAAGAGGGGAGATAATTTTGTTAAAAATCATGTGCTTTTCTACTACTATAAATTCATCCATTAGAAAACTCAAAGAGGATAAAATGCTTGTCCCAGTGTGCAGCACAGTCTAAGAAAGACACAGAACCTAGCAATGTCTAAAACTGGTCTGGAAAGTTATTTTGCTTGTCTCTATTTCCTAGGCTATTATAACTAAATTTCTTCATCTTGCACTTGGAAGTTCAACTGGCAGTAGGAGCCATTCTCACTCAATAACATATCTGCCAGGGAATATACAAAGCAGGGTTACTGTGTAAATTTTTTCTTAGATTTTCTTTTGCCTCTGTAAAAACTTGAGCTCATTCACTCAAGAACATAAAGGGTTAAGTTCCAAGTTCATACCACAACCTTATCCCTTGACATTCCCTCCCCTTTCACCATGAAAATATGCTCATGTGAAGTGAATTCTGAAACCGAATCTGCTGAACATGCTCTGCATTTGGTACCAGATTTGTATGGCGACATTCAAACTTCTGCCATGGCCATTGCAATGTAAATAGGAAATTCTAAATGTGATTTGAATTGCCCTTTGGGGAGTTTTGCAATGAGAGACGGTACATTTCCAAGGTAGCCGATAGTTAATAGAGAGCAAGCCTCTGCTGTGGGCTTGGAGACTGTTCTGCATCAGAGAGCAAGTTGACAGGAAGCTCTGCACGCCTTCAGTTGGACTGAGGGAACTTGGCGGTTGACATGGCCATATATAGTTCTGAAATATTTTCTCTCGTTGGAAATGTTTTAGATCAGACCATGAACACCAGCGCCTTCATTACTCAGGGAAACGATTTCATTTTGAGGTGGCAAGGGCTCTCTTGAATTCTAGTTTAGAGATTGGTGTGAACAGTGCTGGTTGTCTATAAGCAAAGAGCTTGTGCAATTATTAAGTGTCAGCACTTGCCATGATCTGGGCTAGAAAGTAGGCTCTCACAGCAAAGAAGGCAGTCAGTGTTGAAAATACATTTTGCGTTCAAATTTGCCAAGATGTTCCCAGGATTTCTAAACTAAGAAATACGGTTGGTGTGGCTGAATTGTGATGCTGCCTAATAAAAGATTTTAGTTGATTCTATCCATGTATAAATAGATGGAGGGTTGAGGCTTTTCCAGAATATGGGAAAAGGTGATTTTAGGGAAAAGGAATTGCTAAAGTTCCCCACTAGAGGGCAGAGGTTTCCTCCTCACTCGTGAATTTGGACCAAAGTTTAAAAAGAAACCCAAACCTCATTTTTATTATATCACATTGGCACACATATATTGCAAAAATATTGTAAGAAAAATAATGAGAAATATTTTAAATGATAGTTCCAGAATGGTATGCCACAAAAAGAAGCTTCTCTAGGTTTTCATCCCAAGCCTCAGACAAAGTGTCAACTTCCACATTCAAACACAGACATTTCCACATAACTGCAATTGACACTTCTACATAATTGCAAGTATACCAAACACTCTTCATGTTGCTTATGTACTCACTCATTAAATTGTGCATACACATGCTATATCAGTGTACCAAGATCTGCCTTTCTCACATTCTGCTGCATGTCTCTGAAACGATTTGCTTATAAATCAACTACAGGTAATGTCCAGGAATTCCTCAATAGTTTTCTATTCAGAACAGCATGACAGTGAATATTTTCATAGATTTCCTGTGACTATTTTTGTAAATAAATTCACTAGACTCAGTTGAAAGGCTTAGTTAAGATTTATTGTATTAGCTGCAATTAATTAGTAACTATAATCATTATTATAAATCATGCCTATGCTCCAAACAGATGGTCTAATCAGTTTACACTTATACTAGGTGTGTGAAGTTGGCCCTGTGAGGTCTGACCCTGACAAACATGGGGCATGTCAAACTACAGTGGTATCATTTCTGAAAGTGGCTTAAACTACAAAAATAACAACTACTGAACTTGCTATTCTGGATAATTTTGTTACCTTGAAAAAAAAGTTGTTTTAAAAATTTTCCAGGACATGCAAGTAGACTTACCAAAATCCTTCCTTAGGCAAATGGATGTGATGTCCACAAGCTAGTGATAATACACCCACTTCTATACCTAAGAAAATGCTTACTATGCTCCTAACACTTTAACATCATCTCAATGTTCTTGTTTATTGTGAAAATAACATAAACTAAGATGTTAAGACACCTTTGCAGCCTACAGATGAGATAATTTTTGAGGCTTCTCTTTGATCATCAGTTTAACATGCTTTAAATATGAATTTTACTTACCTTGTTCAGCCTCTTTCTCCCTTTCTCCAAAGAGGCTGCCACAGTTCATCCATTCTTTTCTTCCTATTATAAAAGACAATACTAGCCTTTGCTTTGAATTTTCAACAACAACAAACAACAAAAAGTGTCCACAGTATAAATATCAGATTGTTTTCCCTATGAAAACATTTTATTACTGGGTTAAATATCCACCCAAAGTCATGGACTGCAGATAACATGACAAAAATTGGTAAGGATGCAAGAGCTTTATTTATTTTGCTTTAAGGAAAACATGCTTCTTTGATGAGAGTCTTATGTATCCTACATGATCCAAAATTATCCATCAATGATTAAAAAGGTGAAGCAGGCAAAACTTATCTCCAGACTCCTCCAACACCCCTAGTATGGCTGGCATCTAATTCCCATGGTCACCTTCTATCTGCACATCACATACTGTGTTCAGCTTTGCCCAGGAGTGCCTACAGAGAAGGAGATATTCTAAGCTCCCTTGTTGGTTGAACTAACAAAGTATGAAGAGGGTCATTGAGAGACTCAAGGGAAACTGAGAGAAGAGGGAGCAGGAACTGTGTCTTTGCAGGCTGCCTCATAGCTGGACTCCGCCTGCTCATGTGGAGAGGCTGCCAGATTGGATGAGCACCATACCAATGTAGACAAAGGAGAGAGTGGGGTATCACTATTTCATTTACTATGACAGTTTACTTCTTTTCCTGTGGATCTTTGGTGTTGCTCTGATGTTTTATTGTCACAAATACTTAAAGCTTTAGAAGAGACTTTTAAATCCCTATTCCAACTTTTAAGGTTAGAAGAATTCTGTTCATCTCTGGTTGAAACATCCACTTTCTTCTCTGCCCCTACACCAAGCACATTGGGATTAATGCAACTGGTGTGCTTTAAAAATTTAGGTCATCCTTTTCGAGTTCCAATTTTTAGATAACTAATGAGTTTAGAGTGAATGAAAGAGACAGTATTGTTATTCAACACCAGCTTCTGGACTAAGGTGTAAGGTATTGTTCACTGGCTTCTGGACTAAAGAGTAGGGTACTGTTCACTGGCTTAAGGCACTGTTCAAAAAGACTAAGGCACAGGGTACTGTTCAAAAGAAACATGGACTCAGGGTGATTATCTGTGGAAACAGGTTATGTATACAGGACAAACTCCTGAGAATGACTCTTGTATAACATAATAACTAAGTAAAAATGTACTTATACAAAGCAAAAAGAGTTTTGTGTGGATAACTTTGCATTTATACCTGCCTTGTGCCATATTGTTTTGTGTGTGTTGAAAATATGATTTGGGATTATAAATTTCTTGTTAGATCATAATTCCTTAGTAGTTATAAAATGACCTCTGGATTTAATGCATTAAAATTATTAAATCAGGGCTTTGGGAATGATTTCACAGGTAAAGTGCTTGCACAAGCATAAAGACCTAGTTCAGATCCAAGAATCCAAGTAAGTTACATGCCTGTGACTCCATTGCTGGGAGCAAAGACATGCAGATCCTTGAGGTTTGCTGGCCTGCTAGTTTAGCTCAGTTGACAAGCTCCAAAGTCAGTGAAAGACCATGTCTCAAAAAAAAAAAAAGAAAGAAAAAAGAAAAGGCAGAGAGTAGCAGAGAAAGAAACCTGAAACAAAGCACTAGGTTTCCACATATGCATACACAGGTGAGTGCAGCCCCAAATGCAAATAAACCACACACAAAAAATATTTAATTATTGCCTAGTATTCTTAATAGTATCCATGAAGTCCCCAACGTTCCACATCAAGAAGACAATGAGTAGTTTTACAGGGGGTCAAACGACTTTAAGCCTGACTAAAAATGCAAGACTTCCTTGTGCTTGAAAAAGCTTATGTCCAGAAGGCTAAAAAGATAATTGATTCGTTTGTTAGACTAGAACAGAGTACAGAAATTTGAGGGTGTGGAGGAAGAGGAAGAGGGAAGAGGAAAAGAGAGGGCAAAGGTGTAGTTTTCCATTTCTTTTTCAGCCTTATCAGATAGATCTCTGAGAGTTGAGCTATTGCCCAAGCCACTGCATTCCAGTGCCTCCTTGCCTGGGTTGAAGCTAGTAAAGACAATGAAAGTGGAAGGAGTGACCTTTGACAGTGCTCCATAGACATGGATGTCTTGCTAGCCTCCAGTTTTCACTCACTACCCACTTTTATTTTTTCAGTAGATGTTACAGTTTTAGTAGCATACACCCAAATGTTGTTTTATTCTGTGGTCATCTTGCAGAAGTGCCCACTTAAATATATCTTCCCACTTGGAGTGGAGAAAGGAGCTATAAGTATCCTATGTTTAGAAGTGATACAGGCTTTGATCAACTCAATAACTTAGAAGATAAAAAATCAGGGCCAGGGAGGATAGTCAAAACATCAGACTAGATATGAACAGTTTCATTACAATCAGCATATTGACAGGGTATTGCTTAGTCCCAGTTAGACACATTTGGATCCACCAGTATCAGAGGGTGGTGAGTGTAACTTGTATCCTTGGGTATGCACACAGGCCATTTGGATCCTTAGATGCCTGTGAATGCCACTTCCTGTTAAGTTGTATTCCCCAGAACACCCACACACACATGCTCCAAAATGCTTGTTTCTTTTGATATAACCCACTGGTGCCACACTTATATCTTTGAATTCATAATAACTTACAGTGTGACAGACTATTAAAAGAAGAAATGCACATAGTATTTCTGGAATATGTCCTCTTTTGTTAGCAATGTGACCACAAAGGACTCTGGGAAGAACTCTCCCAAGAGCTTATTTGCTCTCCGTGTAGAAAAGTAATTTTTTTTCTTTCTAGAACAATTTCCAAAAATATTTGATTTGCAAAACCAATACTTTCATGGAGACATCAAGAGCAGCAATGTTGAGTTATCGCATTTCCAAACTGATGAAAGGGAGTTCAACACTTTCCAGATTTGAAGCGGGGAAATAAAACTATAAACATGACTGAAAACTATTAGGATTGGTGCTATCCCTTATCAGTGCTTCCATTTTTAAAAAGTTTAACTTGGAAACTTAGATTTTGCTTGATATCAAAACTGGATTTCTTAGGATTAAATACACAAACACACACACACACACACACACACACACACACACACACACACACACACACACACACACACACTTTAGTTTCTGTTTCCTAATAGAAACACAGAGGAACAGAAGAGTCAGTATTGCAGACCAAGAAAAACAGATATATCAGTTCCTAAACTTTCAAACTTTTTTTTATTTCCCTGAAAAATGTAGATCTATACTGCTTGAATTCAGTTCAGTTGGCATTTAATAAAATTGCAGTCTAACTCACAAAATGAGATTTAACATGCCCTTAAATTTTTATTCAGTGATCATATTTGCCCCATATATGTGTCTTTCTTTCTGGAGCAAGTTATTTTCCTGTATCTTCCATATAATATTTTTTAGTCTCTCTGAGTGTCTTTTCCTCTTTAAATCTTGCAGGTGGACCTGTTGAAAAGGAACTGACTAATTTGATTTGGTTGCAGCAGAGAGATTGAGACATTATTCCCAATCCTTTTTGTAATCATAATCTCCAAATACCTTTGCTCCTAAGAGCTCTGTAGTTGGTGAACTCCCAAAGTAAAGCTCTTATTCATCAAACTCTGTTAAACCATGGCCAAGCTGGTCCCTCTCTATTTTATTAAAGTCAATTAAGTAATGGAAACTTTAGTGATCAAGCTCACCTTCATCTTCCGAGGGAAACCCATGGTTCTTTGCAGTTCATATGATGTCGAATGTTCATGTCCTCATGGTGCTGAGGGCAGTTTGATTTATGTCTTGCCCTAGTTAAGATGCCCAGGTCCTCAAGCCTCTGAGTTAGAGGCTGAGGTCAGGTTAGCAATACTAATCTGTCCCTGTTTGCAAACGATGAATCACTGTTTGGATGTTAAGACTGCATAGTAAGCTTCAACTGAGCAGCTTGGTTCAAAGGTTGTCAGCAGAATGTATGAAAGTGGCCTGTGTCTGGAACTTTCTATCACAGATGTCATGGATTCCCTGATGGGGCCACCAATACTGGTGTGAATAATCGGTGAGAAGATGGTATGGCTAAGATGTGTTAATCCCATGCCAGTTTGGACTGAATTGATTTGATTTACACTTAATAATATTAAAAGCTCCTCTAGGCATTTCCAGGGCACAGATGAAAATGCTCTCCAATTGTTAAGGAAGAATGTGACTTATTCAGGACAATATGTAAGAAGAGAGTGATAAAATGAAGCAGTTAGTTTCTGCTTCCTAAACCAAGTGAGTTGAGCTTAGGAAAGGATAGCACTTCAAGGAGAGACACAGTATTTTATTACTAATTAAAATAGAGTTTGTTTGTGAAGAATTGGCAGTTCAAGTAACTGGAGTTAAAAAGAGTAATTGGTAAAGCTTAGAAGCCAACTTTTTCAAGTATTCTGTTGTTCCAATTCTCTAGGAATTCAGACCAAATGGTGATAGAAATAAAGAAAACACAGAGGTTGGCTCCACTTTAAGGTATGCCCAAATAACCTTAGTGCCTGTCTCAGAGTTAGCATTGACGTGGTATTTACAAATTGGGTGCATGGGCCAATAGTGGATAATTTTGAATAACTACTAACATTTTAAAAGAAAAGAAAATTTTAAAAGAAACATTCAGTTTCACCTGCTGCTGAATAAAAGCAATGATTCTAAACTTTGACTTGATAAAAACCCAATTACAGCTGGGTGTTGGTGGCACACACCTTTAATTCCAGCACACGGGAGGCAGAAGCAGGTGGATCTCTGTGAGTCTGAGGCCAGCCTTATCTCCAGAGCGAGTGCCAGGATAGGCTCCAAAGCTACACAGAGAAACCCTGTCTCAAAAAGCAAAAAACAAACAAACAAAAACCCATTTACTTTCTTATAGGCATTTGAATGTATTGCATCAAAAATCTAAACTTTTTCTCACTGAAGCATCTATTTGTGTGTGTGTGTGTGTGTGTGTGTGTGTGTGTGTGTGTGTGTGTGTGTGTGTGTTTAAAGGGGACATTTCACACCAGTGCATGTGAAGGCCAGAGGTTGGCATTTGAATGTCTTCCTAAACTGGTTCTATACCTTCCAACTTAGGCTTTGATTCAGGATCTCTCATTGTGAATAACAAATCCACTGTTCCAGCTTGACTAACTCGCTCTGAGAGTTCATTTATTTCCATCCCCATGTTAAGATTCTAGGAGCACACTACCACACCCAACTTTTTGTTGTCTTTTAATATAGATGCTAAATCCAAAACCTCTTCCTCACACTTTTGGAGCAAGTTCTTTGCCCTTCGAACCATCTCCCTGTTCTTCCTTGTATTTCCTAACTATAATATATTTCCCCACTGTTGCTTCTTTTCTGCAGTGATAAAAGGGGGTGCTCAGGCTGGCTAACAGATACACCCTTTTGGTGTAAGAATGGAGGCTGATCAAGGAATGTTTCTGTGATCCAAGGAAAGGCATGTGTAAGTGAAGGGGACTGTGTATTGTGGCATTGTGACATGCCTAAACCGTCTTCTTGATTTCTCTTTTCTTCTGGAAAATATGATAGAGAATTCCATGAAAAGAAAACAGAGAACCTGATTACTCACATGTGCTGTTTGATTAAATAAAGGCTAAAATATGCTGGTACTGGTGAACTAGATGAAAGATCGAAGAGCTTTCCACTAAGCAGAGTGGTCTATCATTTTTAAAGTCACCTAATATACTTGTAGCCTTGTTCTGTGGTCTTGACATATATCATAACATGAAATTTTACATGTTAGATCACATGTAACTGGTTAACAATGGCTCTACACTTTGTCAACAAGGATCACCAAGAAGCCCTGAGTGGCCCTGATTTCAATGTAACTATCAACCAATTGACTTTAGGAATACTATAGAGATATAATAACTAGGAAATCCTGCTTCTTAAATGCTTACAGTAATTTTTTAAGCCACAAATATTTTCCCCTCCCATGACACCTTCACTGTAAGGATTTTACCAGCATAGTCAACATTTGATTGCTCTAGGAATACTAATTTGTAGAATGATTAAGTAATTCATGGGCAAAGAAAAATAAAAGGATATATGGTTGTCACTGTGATAAAATGTTATGTTGTAATCTCATTCATTGACTTTAATGCTGATTTGAAGGAGTATTTTCTAACAGATCATTTAATTTGGATACCCAAAATTAGCACATGTTGATAATAATGAAAATTCAATTTTCCATTTTTTTGACAGTGAGTTTGGAAAAAACTATGAATTCTGTTGTTCTTACTGTCTGGAGACCATAAATATCTTGGATGTCCACGTATGGGTGTGCCAGTCCACTTGAGAAGAAGCACACACATCTAAGGATTTGGGGTTTTCATGTTTCTTGACTACTACATGTAGAGCTCCCTTCCAGGTTGTGGCCTATTTGTCCCACTGCCACATCTCTCACCCATCTGTCTGTGGACTGTCAGTTCTCAATACTGCCAAAAGAGAACTCTTGCATCAGGCAACACAGGCATAATGCATAAACAAGGCATTTCACAAGGCTGTGCTTTCCCTGTGTGGAAGTCCTGTCATTTAAATCCTTCAGTTCCCAAGGAAAGCCAGGATTAGCAGCACAGTATCTCAAACTTTTATTTTTCTTTTTTTTTGGGGGGGGGCGCTGGAGGGTGGTTTTCGGGACAGAGTTTCTCTGTGGCTTTGGAGCCTGTCCTGGAACTAGCTCTTGTAGACCAGGCTGGTCTCAAACTCACAAAGATCCACCTGCCTCTGCCTCCAGAGCACTGGGATTAAAGGCATGCAGCACCACCACCCTTGAGTATTTCAATCTTAATGCCAGTTTTTATAAGGAACAGAAAATTATAAGATCAAATCTGATTTTCAGTTACTATGGTTTTAAATATAACACAGCCATTTTATTATACTATGGCAGTATGTACTAGATTCCAATTATTAGAAACACTTCACTCGTTATTTTCATAATAAAACTCAATCCATGTGTCTCCAGTGAGGCCTCCTGATTCTGTGAGGAGAGGGGAGAATGTGAACTGTGACTCCCTCAAGCCCAGAAGTCAATGTGACGTGTCCATACTTCCCCAGGTGTGCAGTTAATTTCTGGGAATCAGATTGATGGCATGAGTCAGAATGCTGACTCAACAAAATGAATGCTCATTGATCCCTTAGATCCTTCTAAAAATAAAAATAATAGTTGCTCCCTTGGGCTGGCTTGATTATCCAGTGAAAGAATGCAGGGACAAGACTTAGAACAAGTGCCTGGCATATCACAGGCATTCAGAAAATGCTAACACTTCCACTGTGATTTCCTCTTGCTTCCTTATGTACCCTATGTTCCTTATTCTGAGCATCTACAGAAGGTCAGGCTTATAATGACAGTATTTTTAAATGAATATTTATTTATGTGTATGTATGTATGCACATGTGTGGGCAAGCATGTGCTAGAAGAGGGTATACCAATCACTCAAAATTCTAACTGATTACCTGGTACGGGCATCTGAACTCTGGTCCTCATGGTTGCACAGAAAGCACTCTTGATTTCTAAGACATGTCTCTGGTACCCAAATCACAGTACTTGCATGATGTTTCCCTGGGTCAACTTCCACAGTGGCTCCCCACTTTGGAGAACTTAATGGCTGCCGTTTATCAGATATGTGGCCAGTGCTAACAGACCCCCAGCAACAGCAGCCAGATTTCCTCTTCTTCAGTGCTCCAGACAAAATGCAAACAAAGAATCACAACTTCTTCACAGGATTTACATTAAATTCAGTGGATATGACAATACCTGCAGAAGGCAAGTATCTCCTCAAAAACAAGGCTTAATTAGCCATATCTGATGTCTCATCTTCTCCATTGAGATTTTTTGTTGTTTGGGGGAATATTTTGTAAAATATAAAAATGAGAAACACAGTTAAAGTACTGTAATTTGGGTACCAAGATATCTTTATAGAGTAGAATAGAATCTAATGGATGACAGATTTTTCATGAAACCAAAGGACAGGCTCCATGGTTCTTTCATATTTCATTGTATTCAGTATAAATAGACAATGAACTCAAGAAGCTAGTCTCCAAAACACCAAATGCATCTATAATGATATCTTGGTATATGTCCCGTCTCTGCCTTTCAGACAGTCATGCCAGAATCTTGGTATCTCTTTCCTGGAAGCCTGTAATCCCACACAAGATTCCCACCTTGTCATAAAGCTAAGATTAAATTTGCAACATGATTGACATGAAACTCCCACTTATAAAGACTGTTTCAATCCTTCAGCTTGCCCCAACTTCTGTCTCTCAGCCAAGAAGAAAAAATGTAACTATTGTTTTGAATGAAAGATTTCTCATACAAGGTGTTCCCTCCGGCTCATGCTTCTGCCCACCCTGATCCCCACAAGAGCAATCATTGTTATTTGTTTGGATGGCTTAACTCTTTTTATGTCAATTTTATCAGTTAAGGGTCAGATTTTACTGTTTCTTTTTCACCTATTTGTCAATGGAGCATATAAAAGGAGATACTAATCATACTCAATTTTACATCATCCATAAGCATGGGACCTGATCGACAGTAACTACCCTTTAATGGGAATCTCAATGTGTAAATAAATGCTCTTCCTGCTGCAGTTTTGCTCTGTGCCTGTGGGGAGCAGCCTTGCACACAGTTGCACTTGGACTTTGGAACATGGAAACTCAGTGATCCTCATTTCTTACCTTCCCTCTCTCTTCCCTGAAAAAACCCAGTGTTCTGGGTTCTGAATGCAGTGTCAAACCCAGACAGAATAGTAAAGGTGTCCTTCACTCAGGAAGTTCTTCTCGATGATAATTTGAATGAAAGGCATAAGCTAATCAAGAAGTTTGAGTAACAACATTTAGCAGGAACTCTACCCTGTTTTTTTTTTTAAGGTGTAGAGATTGCCCCCCCTCTCTTAAGGTCAGATACTGAAATAACTTTTGTGGGCAGATGGTCACCTCCTTACTGTTTCATAGCACCTTGGAACACCAGAAAACTACTAGTAGAACACTCTTTTAAGTGATACTGTGAATACCAGAGAATTCTGATGAAAATAAAAAGTCCATTAAATTGTAGGTCTCAATTCTAGAGTCTAGTTCTAGCTCTATTAATCCACAAACCTTGGTTCAGTGATTCATTCTAATAGATATCCATGTTTTCCAACTATTGAGCGGTCTTCTAGAGCAATGGTTCTCAACCTGTGAGTCACGAACCCTTTGAGGTCCCATATCAGATATTTGCATTATGATTCATAACAGTAGCAAATTACAATTATGAAGTAACAATGAAATAATCCTATGGTTGGAGGTCATCCCAATGTGAGAAACTGTATTAAGACTGACAACAATATGAAGTTTGAGAACCATCATTCTAGAGCAATAGCTCTAAACCGTAAGTCCATATGAGAATTTAAATGTTTTCTTTATTCTTTAGTAATTTTGCACATGAACAAAATATACTTTGATCATATTCTTCCACTCTGGAACTTCACCCCCTCTTAGACAGCCCCCTACATTTCTCTTTCTATAACCCATCAAGTATAATACGTGCTGCCATATGCACATAGATGCAGGGCATCATCACCTGGGACATGGGAAAACTACAAGGAAGTAAAGCAGCTATCCTTCTCATCATCTATCAACTGTCAGCAGCTTCCCAGCTAGGAGTGGGACCCCATGAGCCCCTCCCATCCTGTGCTAGAGTGGTGACTGCCTTGATCTTGTACAGGCTTTTTGTTGGTAAACAGACCTGCTGTGAGTTCATGAGTGCAAAGTAACAGAAGACAATTGTCCCCAACCACTAGATCTAACAGTCTTTCCACCTTCTGTTACACAATGGTCCCTGAACCTTGAGGATTGATGTGGTGGTCATGGTGATGATATAGATGTCCAATTTAGGATGGAGTACTTCCAAGTCACCTGTCTCTTCACTGTGAGCAATTGTAGGTCTCTATTGACCTTTGCTTACGAGGGATAGGGCTGCTCTAGTCTATGGGTGTGAGGATAAGTATTTAGAATGCACTTGGATACTATGTCTCTTTTAACAAAATAATTGCAGTAAGGCCTATTATCTCCCCAGCCAAGGGTTCTTGGAGAGATTTATAGCATGAAGCACAGGTTGCCTCCTGTAGAGTGTACCTTGAGTCTAATTAGGAAACTGTTGGTTGCCCCTATATCACTGTTGCACTGATGAACATACTTTGTCAGGTCAGACATTACTGTAGTTGACGACTGCATTGTATTATCCAGCATTGTGCAAGCTAGCTGGGAAAATGGTTCCAGGTCAGCACCAGCTTGATTTCTCTGTTTGGTGATTACAGTATATAGTGTCTTTGCCAAAAACTTTCTTACCAATAAATCCATGTGTAATGGCAATATCCTATAATGTCTAGGGAGTTTCTGGGACATCCACTGAACAACAACTCAATAATAGATATCCAGGACCTGACACTGGCCTTCTATGTAGTAACATGTTTCTTGGCAAGCATAATTCCTCCATGTAGGTTAACGTCAATTAAACTGAAAACATATATGCATCTTTAGGAAGCTTATAAAATAGTAGGATTCTATATGTTTTTTTCAAACCACCTTGGTGCTATGTATCCTTCTCCTACCCCTCCTCTCCCTATGCTCTGTATGTAGTATATATGTAACATATTACTATATATGTGTGTGTTTAGTTCCCATCCCAAATTCACTGAATTTGAATCTCTCAAGGGAACTTGTGTCATATGTTTTAATATCTCTACTATTCTGAGCTCTGAGCCACATCTATTCCCAATAGTTCATGATACAGGAGGTCTCTGGGACTTTGTGATACCATGACAGAGTCTGTCAGCTCCCAACCTAGACTAAACTACAGTGACTATCGGCACACTCTCTCCTCTCTCCTTTAATGGGCTGTGAGAACTAAGAACATTGTTTCAAGGAACAATCGCATCAGTTGACATCATAGGTCTTCCTGCAAAAGAGGAAAGAGATGTGGAACACTGATAAGAACCACCCCCAACAAGTCCGAACATACTCAAGGACTGCTGGTGATCCCAGGCAGAGGCACCAATGCTGCTCTGTGTTCTTGAACTTTAACAGGGACCCAGTTGGGATGTCCTGACTCCCATATATTTATTCTCTGAATGAGGCAAAAAGGTCTGGGTGAGATCATGCATCAACCTATGAAAAATGAACAATTAAAACAATGAAGTTGTCAGTTCTTTTACCAGATTGCAAATCAATAACCTTCCTGTCAGGCTGACTGCTCCACTGCACCATTAGTTTAATACAAAGACATTCCGAGGAACTGTAGGTGACAGCTGATCCATCATCTGGTGGTTCCAGGCTTCTGATAGAGACCTGAGCAAAAGATGCTGCCATATAACACAGAGGTCAGTCTTGTCCTGTGAAAACCAATGTTTAAGGAAAATTTTGATTTTTTAAAAACTGACATGGTAGAGGATACTTCTTTCTATGATGCAAGACTCGTACACACATGCACACACGTGTGTGTATGCCCGCATGCACACATATGTGTGTGTGTGTGTGTGTGTGTGTGTGTGTGTGTGTGTGTGTGTGTGTGTGTGTGTGTTTATGGAGATACTGAGGTACAATGCATGACCAAGAAATTTGTGACAGTCACAGTGAAGGGACTGAGGCTACAAAGATCTTGCAGTTTGGACAGGTCTTCCTGAAGAAGCTACTATGTATCGTGCTGAATGCTACACACAATGACTGAGCAAATGCAAAGTGAACACATTGCATTCTCTTACACATTTTGTTTCTGTGTGCCATCTTAGAAAGCATTTGCCAATCCAAATAAAATGACTGAATAAAGACAAATTCTTTGAAGTCTTTAACTGGTATCTCACTTGACTTCCAGTTTCAGGAGAAAAGTATAGAATTACTTTCTGAAATCATCTTAAGTGAGAGACACATAAGGCAAGGAGTAATAAATGCAATAGAGCATAGCTAGGGCAAGGGGATCATGAACTCCTCTGCTTTACTAAATTCTCTCTCTAACTGATTTTGTTCCAATTTGAATCTTATCAAAGTTGACCTCTTAACGTTTAATAAAAATCTGGGATATTGCCAAAATCAGCAAGACAAAACCAGTACTTCTCTTCCTTCACAATGGTTTGGACATTTACTTTACTCAGATTATAGATTCACAATAAAAATATTTTGTTATCGCAAATTCAAAAGCCATTGTCCATTCACTTTTCAAAACAACTTTCCCTGGTCAATTCATAGAACAAAATGTAGCCATTATCCGTAAGGAAGCCACACAATGAAGGTTTTGTAGTTATTCTGTCATCCTGAATGATGTCATCTGGTGAGGAATCAACTTAATTCGTTTAAATGTGACTGACTAGTAGTTTCACCAGCCCATGCGGCTGATAAAACATGAATAGAACATTCTAGTGTAAAGATGTCTTAGGCTGCCAGCCACAGTTATGCCATCTGTCTTCATGGTGACTTCAAAGTTTTGGGATGTTGAACTATGTCTATCTTTTTCTGAAACCCTGAAAGAGAGAGAAAGATACAGAGACAGAGAGACAAAGGCAGACAGAGACACAGAGAGGGACAGAGACAGAGTGTATGTGGGGGGAGCCCTAAGTTGATCCTGAGAATAGTCTGGGTTGTTCTTGGTTTGAATACTCACATACCACATTGTCATAGGCACTACTGTGTGAATAACAGTTTTAAATGCTTTTAAAGGAGACACAGGATGGGAAAGAAGTTCATGGTCTGGAAATTCTCCTGAGATCCTAGGGAATTTCATCTGAATTTCCATTGTCAGAGTCCTTTCTCACAGCTCTTCCCCTTGGTCTTCCTTGAAATATCTTCTGGAATCCCAAGATACTTCCACTGTTTTCTGGGCCCTGACCTCTGAAGAATCTCAAATCATTCTCAATGTGAAATATTAAATGATATATTTGGGTTCCATTTACTAAGAGAAAGTATCTTTAAATTATTAGCTGTTGTCTTTCCATACATTTTGACAACATGTAGTTAATTGTGATATGACATTCATTTTTAAGGAGGTTGTACTTTAAGCTGTTATTAGGAACATGACTGCATGTAATAACACGACTCCTAAAAAGTAAGTTAAATGTCATGGGCAGTGGTAAGGAGTGGAGAAATAGTAATAAGCTTAACAAAGATCCCCCAAAGATGTCTATGTTCTAATTCTTGGAACCTGTGATTGCATGACTTTATATGAAGAGAAAGGAATTTTGTAAATGCCATTAAGTTTTGAATTACCTGAATGGAATTAATGAAATCATAAAAAAAATTATTATAAGATCAGAGACTCAAGAAGCTGTTGTTTGATGACATGAACCACACACCAAGGATTGTTAAGTGGCTTCTAGAAACTACGAAACAATTAAATCCATCTCTCTTACAGCTTCAAGAAAGAACATTCTGACTTTTGCCTTCTGTCCTCCATAATGATGTGATAATGAAACTGTGTCACCTCAAGTTAGTAATTCATACATGCAACTTTGTTGTAATAGCTATCTGTCACACTCCTTAAGAATTCTCTCAGCCATTCATGCATATCCAAGTCCCCTATGGAAAACTATTCTTCACACTTTTCTCTGTCCTTCCCTTGATCTACACACACTGCCTCTGATGTCTTAACAGCACTGTTGCATAGTACCCCCCTTCATGAAGAACATCTGGAGTTATACATGCCTCTCCCACACCTGCCAATCTGGGCCCTAATGCTACTTCCCTTGTCATACTTGCACCTTCACAACAGCTGACATTTGGCATTTGTTTTGGTAATTGTGTGATCGTGTTTATCATCTCACTACTGTTAGCTTGATGAGTACACAAATCTGATTTTGCCCACTCTGGTGAACCTGGTGCCTAGTGATATTCATAAGCAGCTTTTGGTGGGTTTAGAATCTCCAGAATTCTGCATATCTCTCATGGTGGGCTGAGACTGTGACATGGCACAGTTCATTTGGAAGTATGAGAAAGGTAACAGTTGTACTTGCCTCTGTGCTTTGCATCTTTGTTTGCAGAGAAGGTGAGCATTCCAAGCTCTGCATTAACTCACACACTTATGAAGTCTTTGGTATAGTCACCATTTCTCTTCCTGAGGGACAACTGAGAAATGTCATGTGGTGAATGGCTAATAGAAAAAATGTTTGTGGTTTCTAAAATACTCTTTTGTGTAGCATTTAGGCCTCTGTGTTTTTTCTTACCTTATTTCTATTTTCATTTTCATTTCATTGCTTGAAAACTAATAATAAGACAACTGAGAGATCAAGCTTTTCTTGAGCAAGGCATTTATAACTTTTATTCTTTTGATTCCTCTTGTTTTCACAGAGCTAATTCTTCCCCTAGGAGGGAGAAGTGAATAGTGCTTTTGCATAGTTTCATTAAGCAGCCAAAGGAGAAAATGCATGAGATACTGTTAATTTCTATTTACATGTGATTCTTCAGTCAATTTCAATGTTTTGTGTGTATGTGTGCATGATGATGAACGTTTGTGGATGCTTGTGCATATGTATGCACATGTGTGAAGAGATCAGAGGTCACTTTGGGTGCCATTTCTTAAGCACAGTGTACCTCGTCTTATTAAAGCAGGGACTCTCACTGGCCTGGTATTCACCAAAGAGACTATGTAGGCTGGTGACAACCCTCAAAGTCAAGTTTTATCTTCTTTCCCAGTACTGGGATGACAGGTGTGCATTTGCCTTCCTAGAAGTTTTTTAATGTGGGTTCTGGAGGTCAAGTTTAGGTCCCCATGATTTCTCAGAGAGCACCTTTACCTACTGAACTATCTCCCAGCCCCTCAATACTTGTTTTGAAAAAACAGTTTTCATGAGTAGTAGAAATACCTACAAATAGCCTTAAATAGTAGAAAATTTCTCCCAATAGTTATGCTATATTTTCTGCATAGTTTGTACATGCATACCACTTTTATTTAAATTGTTTTTAAATTTGAGTTTTTAAAAAATATTTATTTTATTTTGGTTTTTCAAGACAGGGTTTCTCTGTGTAGCTTTGGAGCCTCTCCCGTCTCTCGCTCTGGAGACCGGGTTGGCCTCGAACTCACAGAGATCTGCCTGCCTCTGCCTCCCGAGTGCCACCAATGCCTGGCTTTAAAAAATATTTTTGTTCCTGAGAATTTCATTTGACTATATCAACCTCCCATTGACTCCATTCATTTATCCCCATATCTCCCCAGGAAATCCCTCTCCCAAGTTCATTATTTCTTATCATTCTTTTCCTTCTCCTCCCTCCTCCCACTCCTTCTTGATAACCCACTAAGTACAATTAGTGCTTTCTGTACATGTCTTCCTCCTTACAACAATCCGTGGCACACATTCTATTCATCTTCCTATAGGAAGGACATTTGGTTTCAGAACTTTATGTATAGTAAGTTCTTTAAGGCCACAGATAACATATAGATAGAGTATCTAGCCACAGAGAGAATATGTAGGCCCTTGGTCCACATACTCACATAGTCTCTCCCTAGATGACACATTAACCAGTCACTTTCACACAACATAATTTTTTGATGCCTCATTCAAATCACACCAGCTCAGTTTTCTCAGTGCCATAGGCTCTGCATCTCATATGGAAACTAGGCAAATAAGTTAAGCTGTAATTCATTACCCGGATCCTATAGTGTTCAGACTAACCCTGTGCATCTCTCCATGTAGTAAACGGCAGTGTGCTGTGGGCAGTCAGTCTTTCTCTGGGAAAACCAAACTTCATTACCGTGTAACTGTCACAGCAGGTATAGACTACCAAAGCTAGGAAAAATGTACAATCAATTCAACTTTGACTTCATAAAACTTTGTAAGACTCTAATGAAGACAAATTATTGCATTAGTTGATTGTCAGCCTTCTGTGTAGGTACTTCCCCTTCAGGAGTTCATAGCATGTCACAGTGGGGTAGAAAGAAGGCTCCCAGTTTACTGACAATGAGGTGGAAAAAGCAAGAAGGTCACCTACACCCACCACTAGCCATGCTTGGCTCTTCTCCCTTAAACATTAATCAGCCCAGTCAATAAGTTTTGCTGACAGTAGAGCCAAATGTGCCTTTTTGAGTACCTGGCAGATTCACAATGAATGCTTCATGAACAGATATTTGAGCAATCGGTATTTCTAAATCAAAAAGTGTCTGTACCCACAGCAGAGTCTGATAAAGTTGGTGGAGACATTACTAGTCTGTTTTAGGTCTATAGGTCCTAATGGCCAATTTGCCTGCTTCTTTTTTGGCTGATTTTGTTTGAATTGCCATGTGTCCATAACCATGAAACCCAAACTGCCTACTCGATTCCATGTTCTGTGCAGAAAAATACCCATATCCCTTTTTTTCTTTTTGATGTGATTTAAAAGTCAGATGGAGGGATTTCACTGTTGAGACTACATAAAGAAACAGCAGAGCACAGTTAAGGGGCTGACAAGCGACACAAATACAGTACCTGCTAATGTGCAGGGAGAAACTACCTTCAGACTTTAAAAGAGCTACCCCAGAAATAATATCTTTATCCAAATACAAGGTCCCATATGAATTATACTATTATTTTAGCTGATTTTCCCTGACATCACACTATGATTTTTTCTATGACAAGAAAATTGCAGCCAACCCTTGACAGTCAATCACAAATTGACTGAACGAAACAAAATCAAACAGTGAAGTAATCCCCAAGAAAATTTAATGAAACCCAAATCCCAAAGGACTGTGCACTTCTGTAGGCAATGGTCTTATTTAATAAGTTGCCCCTGCTTTCACTTTTAGGACCATATTTATACAGACAAATTCAATTCATTTTGGTTTGCTTTTCCTCTTCCTCTAAGTCTGCCCACCAGGCACGTATGGGAAAGACTGTAACCAGGTATGTCAGTGTTCAGCAAAGAACCAAGAATGTCATCCAGTCACAGGAAGCTGTACCTGTCTGCCTGGCTACCATGGGAGCCACTGCCATCTCAGTAAGTATGGTTTGTACAGAGTGTGCTTCACTGAAGATTGCTCAGAGAAAAGGACAAAAGTGGATGGAAGCTTTAGCCCCAAAACAAATTGTTGGGGATAGTTTACTTGAATAGTGGAAACTGTTATCTTCTAGTCTCTGCTGCTCCATTCTCCTTCTCTCTTTTGGTCTTTTCTGTTCAGAAGTTTCCCCAAACTCTTCACAAGTATCCAATATAAAAAGAGACAAAGAAAAAACATATGAAATTATGTGTTTATCATTATACATCAACAGAGAAGAGATGACAGCATATTTAAAGTGATTCAAATGTAAGTTGATCCATGCCTGCTTCCAAACAAAAATTAAATGAATTCTGTAATGAAAACAATGACTTGCTTACATGACAAAATACCAGTTGCTCCTGGTCCTGTAATAAAACAGCACAATCCCCAGACTCGGAGCTTCATATTGATTTGCTGGAATGTTTTAAAAACCACAAATGGTTGTAGAAGAAAGAACACACTAAAAAAAGTCCCAAGGAGCATGTGAAAATGTTCAGTCAACTATTTAATTTTTAAGCTTGTAATTATTTAAAATGCACATTTCATAGGTATAAGAATAAAATGATTTGGCCTCAGTTTCATTTGTTTCCCCAAGCTGGCCATGGCTACTCATTTTTCCAGTCACTCCAGGTATTTTTTCTAAATACATGGACTCCCAATCATGCCAATTTTATAAAACTCATAGAAAATATATTCCAAATATCATTAATACATTTTAAACATGTGCAACTAAAGCCAGAATTAAACATATATAAAATTGTTTCAATTAGCACTTTTAAGATCTATAAGTAGTGCAGTCATTCTAGTTAAAAATGAATAGTTAAAATGCAAAATTTTCCCTTAGTTTGTGACTATGGTCAATCTCAAGCATCTTGTCCTAGAAAGATATTGTTACATATCTCATAAGAACTTCCTCCCTGGTTTCAAGAATATTTTATACTAAGAAAATAATATCAGGTTACATACAACTTGGTGGTATTTTCATTTCCGAAGGTGAGCTACCTTGGGTTATGGGAGGTAGCCCCACCTTGTTAAAGTGAAGCTGGTTGAGCCAGGAGCAGCTCCCTGACTGTCAAGTGGGCTTAGTTCCAAGCAACACGTGGTTGGATATGGCTACAAGGGTTCCTTGGCAGCATCCACTGTAATTACAAGACTATGAAGAAAGATTCAAGAAAATAACCATAAAAGGTGTAGCTGGCTCCAAAGGAAAACTTCAGCAGCCAAGAACAACTGGGCTTTCACGTTCTCAAGTTCAGAGTGGAGAATCAAACGTTTCTTTCAGCAGAGGTCAGAGGAAGCAGACAAACACACACTGAACATCTCACAGCTTTTTCACAACTCAGAGATGGGACACAGCCTGAGCATGTGGATCTCACATAGGAAAAGAGCAGTAAGTGCCAGAGGATGTGGACTCATGGTCCTATGGATTTCATGACCAATGAGAGGTCTCACACTATTGAAGACCTTGAAAAACTTACACTCTTTTTACTCCTGCCTGCCATTTAGAAACACCCTCATTTGAGTTCTTGGTAACTAGTCAGTTTTGTGAAAGGTCCTCCATGCTTCAAATAGATTCTTTGGGAAATGTGGTAAGAATAGCTTTACCAGGTCAGGAGGATATGAAGGCATTCACAGAAGCTTGTCATTGATGACATTGCCAATGGCCATAAACATTCATTGTGAGAAGATTTTAGTTTTTCCTTTTTCAGAATAAAACCAAATTGTGTCACAATGCCTTGCCCATATGTGTGTAACCTTTTCAAACACTAGGCAAACTGACTGGGGAAAACAGATTAATGCTATTCATTTGCTTGGGAACTATGTGCCTCAAAATACAGTGGCGGCCTTGTTTGTCTAAGTGAAATGCCATTCACACAATCACACTGTGCAGTGACAGAGAGGCCTGCCACAGAGCCTTCAATATTTAAACAAATCAGAATGTTAAATTCCGAATTGAGTTTTTTTTTTTTAAATTAGAGTAAAAGAGGGGAAGATTATTTGTGGATGGGGGAACATGGTCATTTTGTAATGAGAAATAACCCAACACCCATTGCCAGGGAGACAAGATTTCCAGAAAGAATTAACTGTAACTGATGTAGCAAAGGCAACGCATTGATAAAAACTGAACATCAGGAAGTGAGGGAAGGAAGACTTGACTTTATTATGACAAACTTAGTAAAATCCCCGTGTCCAGGGTTTTTCTTGTTAAGTTTAGTGAACCTCTGGGATGTGCTCATGAATCAAGAAGTCCAACTTGCATGTGTCACGGGAGTAAATGAGAAAGTGGGATTGTCCACAAAACAATTAAATCTTGGGAAAAAAATTACCAAAACTTCTGTAAACCATATACCATACTTGGGATGTAAATGTAGTGAGTCAGTGAGCCCATAGATTTATGCATATATTGTCTTATTATAGATAGCATATTTCTTAGCAGGCAAGTCTCACCAGATAATTAAGTTGAAGATAAAATTATAGGTTTTTTCTACTTATAGCAAAGAAAAAAGTAATAGTGACTTTAGTAATCACGAGTCAATGATAAGATAGCTGCAGTGGTGTATGTCCTGGGTGGAAATGGCTGTCCCATAGCTTCTACCTGCTCATCGAATGTGGTATTTCTTTACCCTCAGAATGATAGCCACAAGTATGTATACATTTTTATATATGAAAATCTCTCTTTCGACAGAGAAGCTCTTTTCCTTCCTTGCACAGAAATTCACTTCACACCATGATTCACTTCCCAGTTATTATTCTGAAGACTTCTAGAACACCGGCTGCCACTTTCATCTCCCTTAGGAAGCAGCACACATGAGGGGGATGCCAGACCACATTGGTTCTGTCTGTATTGTCTCAGATTCCTTGTTTGTTTTCCTCCAGTTGAGCCACCAAACATTTTTCAGCATCATATGTTTTTTATAAATCATTAATTTTGTAATATGTGTATATATTAGCTATGAAAATTGCATTTTGAGACACACCCAGTTACACATGCAGGAATATGTTCATATCCTAATAAATGGAATAAGAGGGAAAGAGTGTGTCTTATTAAAGTACGAACTTTATGTTTAACATTCTCTAGTAGCCCAATGCTTCTAGTGTCTCAGAAGCACTGGGCACCACTAAGAATGCCATGAGCACTGCTATACTTTGGAAGGAGGGAACAGCAGAGATGACCCAGCACAGGGAGGAGCAGAGTAACATAGTAGTTCAGACAGAAGAGCAAACTTGAGTGTGAATAGTGCTTCAGTGTTTGCTTTAGTTTTAACCACATGCGATTATATTTTTTTTAAGCTGGGAAGCAAAAGGAAGAAGATGCAGCTGCTTTCTGAGTCTATGGTCAAATCTAAGTCTCTGAGGAACAGCTATGGGTTTGGAGACAAGATACATGCAAAGGTTGTAAATAGTGAGACTTCATGAAAGCCCCCTCTGATCAGTGTCTTACATGCTGTCATCATGGAAGACATGCACTAATTATTTTTCTCTTATTGTGATAGTACACCCTAACAAAAAGCAACTTAGCCAAAGAAAGAACTTATTTGAACTTAAACTTACAGAAGGCTACAGTCCATCATGGTTCTGAAGGTCTTCAACTGGACCATGAGATAAGCCTTCAGTAAGCTGAGCAACAATTTTTCATGCATGAGAGAGAGAGAGAGAGAGAGAATAGGAATCGAGACCAAGCTACAAAACTCCATAGCCCAGCCCAGTGATGTACTTCCTCCAAAGAGGCTCTACTTCCTAAAGGTCCCATAACCTTCCCAAACAGCAACTGAGAACCAAGTATTAGTATATATGAACATATGGGAAAAGTTTCTTCTTCAAACTGTAACACAGGCCTATGCAGGCATTAAGATAAAAATAGAAAATAAAAAAACTAACCAAAAATGAAAGGTATCCTCTACACTTGATGCCTTTTGAGTTCTTACATTTATCAAACACAACAAGATCATTTGGTCATGACAAAATATATTTCATCAGTAAGGAAAGGATGAATTTGAAATCTCCTTGGCTGTAAGAATGCTTCAGAAGGCGATGTCAGAGAAGCTCAAAAGAAGCCTAATGATTTATCAAGGGACATTATCTCATATGGCATCTATCTGTCTGTATATGCATATGTGCATATATATGTGTATATATTAGCTATTGCCATGTATCTATTATTCAACAAACTATGTCTTTATTATTCAACAAACTATGTCTTTCTGTCTTCCTGTGCATATTTACCTATCTATCATCATGCCATCATATGTTTGAATCAGTAGCTTGAAGGCAACTAAAATCACCAATGAAGAATAATTGAAATATTGAGTTAAGAAAGGTGTGGGCATGAGTTTGAATACCTGAATGCTTTAAGTTACAACAACGTATGAAATTTTGCTCTCCTGTAACAGGGTGCCCAAAAGACACATATGGTCCAAACTGCCAAGAAACATGTAGGTGCCTGAATGGAGGTCAATGTGAAAGCTCACTCGGCAACTGTACCTGTCCTCCTGGCTTCCTTGGGGCAGACTGCAGTCAAAGTATGTTATTCTTGCCTGGTTTTTCAGTCAGTATCCTTGTCTAGTTTATGCTGTCTTTGAACTTGTGGTGATCCTACTGCTTCACCCTGTACTTATGGCGAAGATAGGATAACTATTCCACTGTCCGAGGTGTGTAGTAAAATATTAAGGCATAGTTTTTAAGAGCTGTAGGTATGAGAGTGAATGGTGGTACACTATTTTACTTGGGGATTTTTTATAGTGACGGTAAATGTAAGTTAATCTAAATCCTGTGTTGAGAACTAATATCAGCTTTGAGCTGAGAGTTGAAGTCATCAAATCTAGCAAAAGAAATCTTTCTGCCATAAAACCTTCTACACAGAAATACTGGACTCAAGTTGAGACTAGAAAAGTATGTTAGGCCAGGTCAGCATAAGGAATTTTTGTGTTCATAATGTCAACCTTGCCCAATGTCCCAGAAATTTATCTATACTCAGCAATTTTATGGCTCAACAATTAGTAGTTTCTCTATTAACTTACATTGCAAACCTTATTAGCATCAAGTGTAAGGGACAGAAAGGCGAGGATCCTTTAAAATACATGTTTGGACACTGGGAGTTTGTGCCTAGAGAATGCGTCTCATTTATCATCAGACCTGCCATTTCTAAGTCACTGGATACTTTCTACTTTCACCAAATAATGAGGTGAATACATGCCATCTGATGCCTCTGGCCCAGGTGGTGATGATTAGTGTTTGAACTCTCGACCACGGATGATCTTTTCAGAAGACAGAGAAGGCAGTGAAGAGAACAGACTGAGAGAGAGAGGTTGGAAGCTGGGCTAACTATCTGCCTTTTAGGCAAGTGATTTGAGATTGGGTTATTCACTTTTGTGTCATTCATTAAGGTCATATTATCTCCAGTAATCATTAACTTCACAACAAAAGGTAGAAGCACGATTAATATGGTTTTAAATTAAAAGTAGATGACCTTCAATAACTCTCTCATTCTTGTGTGTTCATGCATGTGTGCTTGCACACATACACATGCACACATAAACATAAACACATACACAGATGAATATATGCATACATACCATACACATGCACACAAAAATACACACACAGCTACCCACATATGTATACATAAAAATATATGTATACACACATGCACACAAAATAGACACATATGCACATTCACACATACACATTTACACAGACATGCATATACACGTATACATATACACATACATACAACATACACAAATACACATTATGCACATACATTAAAGGTCTTGCTGGAAGAGGAGCAGTGAAGTTTTTGTTTATTCAGGCCATTAAGCTGGTGTATGCCAAAGATACTTTCTTTGCTTGTGTTTCTCAGGTAGATGGCTGCTGCCTCTGACTTACATAAGGTCAGTGTTCTCTGTTAATTGTCCTGTGACAGCACTGCACTGTACTGAGCATAAAATTTTAATAGGACAAAGTCTCAAATCCAGAGAGCTGATGATAGATGCCTACAGGATAGTGCCTCTGTTTCCTCAACTGCCAAGTGATCTTTGAGTGAAAGCCATCCCATAAACACTTCCTGAGGAAGGTTCTGGCTGGCTCCTTTATGTTTGTTCTTCAAAGAGAGTCAGTGGAAGAAACATCCCCACACAAGAGCATGTTCAAAGGCTCCTAAACACTGGGAACATGTTATTTTAAGAAAGCTGTGATCTTGTAGGAGCCATTTTCCTTGCCTTGACAGATTGGTAGGTTAAAGCCAAGTGTGCAGCCTGCCTCTGAGAAGGCCAAGGGTTTCTCAAGCTTATCTTTGCATAGTTACCACAGTAGCAATCTCAGTTGGTTCTTACAGATGTTTCTTTTATCTTTGTGTGTTATCTATTTCAGCACTCATCTAAAATCCAAAGATAGTAAATCCATTGATAATATTTGCAAATGAGAGTATTATGGTTCTTATGTTGAGGTTATGAATATAAAATAAGATTCCAGAAAGGAAAACATATACAATATTTTTGCAAAAACATTATGTGTGTCCTGAAAGTACAACAACTACACACACACACACACACACACACACACACACACACACACACACACACACACTCTGAGCATGTGCGTGTATATGTATGTGTATGTGTATGTGTATGTGTGTGTGTGTGTTTATGTGCATATGTGTGGGTATATAACATAAGATTAGAAGCTTTTGTTTTTCATTTATAAGTAAAATGTACCAGTTATGTGTTTTGAAACTAGATACAGGTATATATTCCACATTCCATCTGAAACTGCTCTAAGAAAGCAACAGCTTAGAACCTCCTACTTGGTTATTATTTTTTAAATAAATTTTCAGGTTGGAAATCAAATTGTAGGGAAGTCAGCAAGATATGGGATTAGGAAAAAGAGCCACAGATTGACAAGTTTCTAAAAGTCTTGAGTGACAGATGTTCAATAAGAAAAATAAGCTTTGTATGCATTTAATTTGCTCTTTTTGCCTAGCTTGTCCTGGAGATCATTATGGGCAGGATTGCGTCCAACGGTGTTCCTGTGGCTCAGGAAAATGTGACCCAGTGACAGGAAGGTGTCATTGTCCTCCTGGCCTGATGGGATCAAGATGTCAGCAAGGTAATGAAGTCTGCTAAAGATTCACCATAACTATCCAAGCAATCCACATGCTGAACTGTGATCACAAGACTGTGGAATGATTGCCATGCTTCTTTTAAAATGGAGCTTTAATCACGTGATAGCATGTTTGCCTGTTGTGCTGTTGAGGCAACAGTCTCTTGCAAGGCTACAGAAACTGGTATAGAAATTAAGATGATTTATGTATGCTCTTGGCTAGGAGGAGCAACTTAGGCAACAGTGGACACTCTTGGAAAACTTCTAAAATATGTTAGAGAAGTTAAATTACAATATGAAAGAATCCAACATCCTTTTCAACCTACAGAGGCCTGACGTGAGGAAAACATGATGTAAATATGCAAATACTGTCTGTGTTGAAAACTATAGAATTGCTTCTCTGGAATCTTCACATTGATTATTATCATAGAAAATTATAAGCACAGAACCATGCAAGGAGCTACAGTGAGAGTGCTGGCCATGACTCCTAGCTGTGACATTTGAGCTGGCATTTCCCCTTGCTGTACAAAGAAGGAGAAAACTACAATTATGTGTTGGTCAGGACTGTGTAAATAGGCAGGCTATGGGAGAATCCTTAATCTTCCCTGGTTTGTACAGACTGGGACATACTGGAATCTATAGATGATGGCTAAACAGTCACACACACATGTATATGAGAACACAAATACACACATAAACACAACAGACATATATAATGTTGAACACATACACATATAAACACGCACACACACACACACACACACACACACACACACACACACACATATATATATATATATATATATATATATAATATAATGAACACATACACATATGTATGCATGGGAATACAAATACCATATAAATACTTACACAAAAACAATACAAATGCATACATACATACATATATACATACATACATGCATGTGTACCCACCTTTGTACACATACACATTTCCCACAACATGTACACATGAGCTTCATTCTAGACCAATAAACTTTCCAAATTGTTAGTACTAGTTTTTCATCCCTGAAGCCACACTACTCATTAAGAAAACATCTGGTCCATAAAGCTAGTCAATGAAAAACATCCTCCATTTTAAAAACTAGAAAACGAAGGGTTTAGTGCTGTTTGCTTGTTAGTATTCATTCTGTAAGAAGAAAGAAGATAAACCCAAAAAGTAAAACACATGAAACTAGATCATGAAGATTTTACTTTAAAACTCAGGAAACTTTTAGCCAAAATTTCTCCCAGCACCCGAAGGACCTGATGAAAGAGTGTTTTCCTATAAAATGTGATGCCAAAGACAGAGATGCAAGGGTTCATAGAATAAATTTACAGAACAACACAAGAGAATGGATACTAAACTGAAGAACACAGAAAACAAAAAATGAAATTTAGATTCCATGTCATGTAAGTGAAGGCTGCGTTAACAGCAGAGAATGGGAAGACAGGCTCTGATGGCTCCAGTGAAGGCATGGGGTAGGTGATGAAAATGAGGAGAAAAAAAGAGCAGTTTGAAAATACTAACATAAAAATGGGAAAGAAAAAAAAAGAAATAAAAGTAGTTTGACTAAAACCTCCTGTCCTTGACTCTGCTAAAAATAAGAGGGAGTTCTGAAATCATTGTGAGTGTGGCTCTGAGGAGTTTTGTGCCTCACAGCAGTACTCAATTAATTATAATTAATCAATGTCTATTCATATCTATTAATATCTTTGGGAGAAAATGTGATACAAGTATTTTATTCACAGTTAAGCTGTTTTTCAGATATAACATGGTGGTAAATCAACAGCTATTTTTTAAAATAAAATGTTACCTGAAAATGATAACTTTAAAATTTTAAAGGGACATTTGGAAGATGAATCTGAGAAACAAAATAAATGATGAAAAACTGTAGTCACGGGACGATTGATGACATTAAATTCAGTTTAGGTTTTGCCAAGTTTAAAACAACTGCAGACATTATGGCTACATGACACAGATAGATGTTATAATGATATGGAGGTTTGATCAAATGTTAATGATCCAGAAACTGAAAGAACCAAATGAAAGAGTGCTTTCACTGAAGTTTACAGGGTTGAAGGCACCAATCTCTATTAACACATGTAATTTAAGTATGACAACTCAGATATTGTGTTTAGTTGAAATTTTAGAATTTTGAATGTTATAACTGAAAATATAAGAATAAGTTTTATCCAACTAAAATTGGAAGAAAACAAAAACAGAATTACCTTGATTACATCACCATGAACACTGGAAAGCCAGCATAATACAGACATTTCCATGTTATGTAAGAGCATGTAGATTTTCTAAACACTGCCAGATTATAAGACTCCATCTCATAGTGATGACACATACTCACTTTTCTATAAGGTACAGGAAAAAGAAATCATACAAAACATGACTCATAAGTGAATCTAAAATAATGGGTTTCACATAAATATAAGATGCAATGGTTATCAGTGGTTGTAGCTTGAATGGAGAAAGAATGGGGTCATAGGACATAGGCTTACAAGTAGGTGTAAGCAGTAACTTTCAGGAGGTTCCCTACATAGTTGGCAAATACACTGATTGATGATGAACAGCATTTTTGAGCAACATAAAGAGAGTAGGTGCTATGTGTTATTGCCAAAATGAGGCAAGTAAGGCCAATTAAATGCATACATCAGACATCATGGTTTACATAGTATGTGATGGTTTAAATGAGATTTGTCTTGCATAGTCTCCAGTATTTTGATACTTGGTCCTCAGTTGATAGCATTGTTAGGAGGTGGTTTCAAAGGACTGGCCTTGTTGAAGGAAGGAGGTGGAGGTGAACTTAAAGTCTTGCCTTACTTCTGATGGGGGGGACCTTCTGTGTATATGATTGTCTTATTGGTTGATAAATAAAGTACTGTTGGCCAATAGGAAAACAAGATATTTGGGACTATCAGTCAAGAAGGATTCTGGGGAAAGGTAGGAAGAAGAGCAGAGTTACCATGTGAGCCTAAGAAAACAGGACACTTGCCTTTGGCATCCAATAAGATAAGTCTCATAAAATATATAGATTTATGATAATTAAGACTGAGCTAGCAGATGAGAAATCCTAGTCATTGGCCAAGCAGCATTTGTACCTAATAGAAGTCTCTGTGTGTTACTTGGGACTTTAACGTGGTGGTGGATGGAACTTGAGTGGCTTGGTGGAAAGTACACACGTGGCAGCTTGGTGGAAAGACTTATTGTTAAATACTTTCAGTTTTCTCTCTCAGTTTCTTGCTCCTTCCACAAGGCACACTGCTGAAGTGCTGCTGTTCCATTCAGATGGACTCATCTTCTCAAACTGTAATCCAAAATAAACCCTTTTTCCATAGGCCACTTCTGGTCATGGTGTTTTATCATATCAGCAGAAAACAAACAATTGTAAATTGTACCTGTTAAATATATAGAAAGGATGATAGATGATAAAGATAGATGGATAGATAGATAGATAGATAGATAGATAGATAGATAGATAGATAGATAGATAGATAGATAGATTAGATAGATTGATGGATGGATAGACAGACAGATGGATAGATAGATGGATGGATTGATGGATAGATAGACAGACAGATGGATAGCCCTTGAACAAATATAGAATAATCAAACACAGTGGCACATGCATAATCTTGGCAGATCAAGGATCGAGATAAGAGGATCTCTGGAGTTTGCTGAACAATCAGGCTACCCTAACCTCAAACTTCAGGCCAAAAAGAAACCCTGTCTTAAGAGACAGGGTGTGACCCTAATGCAGACAGTGTCTGTGTTGATATCCACTGCTCATGTTAACCTCCAAAGGCCATTGGGATGTCCAACTTCTAGTCTTTAGTCTGAGGCCATGGTCATATCCATGCTGTGCTGCTACTGAGGGCCATGTCTGGATTACAGATCCATGGTCCTGATGCAGCTGGCAGCATTTGTTCGTGGTCTGTGCTGTCATCAGAAACCACATGAAAGCCCAATATCCATGCTCCTGCTGACTGTAAGGAGCAAGGGAACTACTTTTGCAGAAATATTAGACTGCAGACACAGAGTTGAGGGGGAGGGACAGGTCTCTCCCCCCACACTCCTCTGAAAAGGTTAAAAACAGTAATAGCTCAGATTGGAGGCTATCAAGGAGAACTCTTCAAAACTTGTGATGGGATACTGAAGTTTAGCTCTCTGTAGTTGATGGCTTCTGGCAAGGTGCAGGACTTTGTTGTTGTTGTGGGGTGAACATGGAAGGACTGGGGAGTTGTTGTGATTAGGATGTGATGTGAGGTTCCCAGTGAATCAATAGAAATGTTGTATTGAAAAGGGAGATGGCCCCTTAGGGACAGCACTTGGGGTTGACCTCTGTCCTCCACATACACATTCATAGAAGTACACAAGAAGCAGTACAGGCATTTATTCCACACACTGTTACCTGCATAACAAAGTAAACACCTTCTTTTAGCTGACCACCACCAACTGGTCCGTTATCAGATCTGTACAGGGAAGTGCTGCCACTGGATTGAGCCACACATTCTGCCTTACCTTAGCTGAAACCTCATGCAAAATGGGTTAGGGGTTTTACTCTGTGTGCTTGTGTGTTTTTCTCCTTTTAAATCCATCTAAGTTTTTTTTTTTTAATGCTAGCTGTAATTAAGAAACACACAACAAGAAAAAAGATATCCCAACATCTCTCCTGCTATTGAAATTGGAAGTAGGCTTGGTTAGAGGTTAGAGGTTTCAAATTTGTGTCTTGACTTCTGGCCTTATTGGTTGTCTAAATCTGCACAAGGCTGTAGTCTCCAAGCTTCAGTTTTTCCAACAGAAAATTAAGAACACTGTTACCCACATCACAGGGGTGTTTGGGAGCATTAAATGAGATAATCCATGTGTGAAATATCATTATGTAAAAACTCCATAAACTAGAGGTTATAAATGGTAGGCCCTTGGCCAAATCTAGCCACAAATGTGTTTGAATTGGCTTCAGAATATGCCTTCCATGCTGTTATAAAATGATTTTAATTAGTTGCCAACTCTCAAAGATTGGAGAATTTCATGTAGTATATGGATATTGAGTTTTCCTTAAAAAGTTGTATTAGATGGCAGTATGGAGCCATTTTTTTTTCATGTCAAAACCAACTAAATTTGAAAATCATCCTTATCTTACAGGAGTTCTAAACTCACATTGATGGTGCTTCCTATCACCCCATGATAGTCCCCTGGCATGGAGGGAAAGGCCCCTAGGCCCTCTTCTCTTCACTCACTGCTGTCTTAGCTGCTGTTGGCAGTATGTTTGGTTACCACCCTCCTCAGCTGAACAGTAAAGCACCAGAGCATTAAAGAAATGACTGTTCCTCTTTCCTCTTTATTGATTTTGAGACCTTATATAAACCACTACCCATTACTGGTACTTCTTGTATTGCTGTGATAGAATATTCTGCCAAAAGCAACTTAAAGGAGAAGAGCTTACCTGGCCCACAGTTTTAGGGGACAGTCCAACCTGGAGGGAAAAGCCACAATGGCAGGAGCTTCATGGAGCTGGTCACAGTTCTCTGTGGTCAAGACAGAGAATAGTGAGTGCTACTGCTCAACTTGCTTGCTTTCAATGCAATCCAGGATCCAAACAAAGACAATGATGGCACCCTAATCAGTTAACTTGATCACCATAGTTCTTCAATGGCTAACCTAACCTAAACAATGCCTCAGGTGTGCCTACAGCTTGTCTCTTGCCTGCTTATAGATCCATCTGATTGACAATCAATATTAAGCATCCAACTTCTTCACCTAAATTACTACTGACTGTTTCATAGGCAAGCTCTGGATGCCAGTGTACTGGGCACACAGGACCATCCCAGTAAATGTTCATGTAGTGACTGTAACCTTTGTGAGCCAATGGCAGTGCTGTACATGTGACCTAGCAGACATGCCCATGTAGTTGTTTTCAACTGAAGATTTCCTAATGTTTTTGCTATCTTCATGTGGAAACTATCTCAAAGGAGAAAAAAAAATTGTTGACTCATGGCATACTCATTTAATGTAATATTTTAAAATGTTTTCCTCTAGGCTGTCCTCAGACAAGATATGGCACCAACTGTGAGCTCAAATGTATGTGTAAAAATGGTGGCCTCTGCAGTCCTGTGGATGGAAGCTGCACCTGCGGCCTTGGGTGGACCGGGGATTACTGTGAGAAAGGCAAGCTGATGGTTCCTCCCTACCCTCACAAAATCCACTTTAGGTCTCACTATTATGAGGTGCTGAGTGGAGGCCTATGAAGAAACTATTTTTCATTTTTTTCCTTTTATAAAATTTGAATTAGAAACAAGATTGTTTTACATGTCAATCCCAGTTCCCTTTCCCTCCCCCCTTTCCCTACCACCGCCCCCCCCACACTAACACCCTACCTATCACATATCCTATCTGCTCCCCAGGGAGGGTGAGGCCTTCCATGGGGGGGTCATCAGAGTCTGTCATATCCTTTGGGATAGGACCTAGGCCCACCCCCATGTGTCTTGGCTCAGGGAGTATCCCTCTATGTGGAATGGGCTCCCAAAGTCCACACCTATGCTAGGGATAAGTACTGAACTACTACAGGAGGTCCTGTAGATTTCCCGAGGTTTCCTCACTGAAACCCACGTTCCTGGGGTCTGGATCAGTCCCGTGCTGGTATCTCAGCTATCAATCTTGGGACCAAGAGCTCCCTGATATTCAGGTCACCTGTTTCTGTGGGAAGAAGCAATTTTTCAATAACCTGTTTATAACTATGATTATATTGACAATAAAATTATGCAAATAGTGATCATTAATCATTAACTAGTTTCTAGACTATCACAGGAAAACTGTGACTCAAGAGGAGTTGGTATGGCTATCCTCATTACTATTCCATATTCTATGGGTTTTGTTGTTATTCTTAGTTATTTGTTCTTCCAAATGAATATTACAATCATTTATATAGGGAAAACATGTTTTTGTTGCTTCATTGTACTGTGTTTCCTCAGGAAGAATCAATTCCTAGGTTAACTTACTGTATTCAAGAACAAACAATCCATCTTTTGTTAACATTTTAGTCCTTACAAATAAAAATGCTGGTTTTAGCATTCACATTAAGATATTCAAGTTAAGGAGAAAATAATTAATTTTCTAATCTGTACAATAACTTACTATATTTTAGTGAATTTATTTTAAGGCCTTTTACACATCTGTGCAATTCATTATATTAGTTTTCTCTTTAGTCTGATTGCATATATGATGTAATATTAATGATTTTCCAATACTGAGTGGCCTTACATTTCAAGACTAAATACTATGTGACCATGATTAACTATTTCATAAAGTGTCATTGGATTCTATATACTTATATATTCTATGATTTGGCATTGATATCCAAGAGGAAAATGAAACTGCTTTTTTATGCAACCTTTTCCAGTTTTTAAAACTGATGTTCCATGCACTCAATAAATAGTATTTGGAAATTTCCTTTCTCTTTAAATGTTCTTGCATACTCTAAGTCTAGATGGTGCCCTGCCTAGTGAATATCTGTCTATAGATGGTGCCATGTTTAGTGAATGTCTGTAGATGGTGCCCTGCCTAGTGAAAACCTGTAGATAGTGCTCTGCCTAGTGAAAACCTGTAGATAGTGCCCTGCCTAGTGACTATTTGTACAATCCCCTGTGGATCTGAATAGCCCTTTCTTGTTTCTCTCTTTTACTTTTCAAATGTAAGAACTTACTACAATTGTCTTATCTAGGTTTTCTGACTCAAATTAGGGTGGTTTGTGTAAGTTGTTTTCTATATCATTTCCTATTTAATTTTGGAATTTAATTTATATTATGATTTTCATATTGGCAAATTGGATTGCCATTTTCTTCACCTTTTAAAAAAAGCTTGTGTGAGTGTGTGAGTGTGTGTGTGTGTGTGTGTGTGTGTGTGTGTGTGTGTGTGTGTATGTGTATGTGTGTGTGTTGGGGGGTGTTTTGCCTGCACGTATGTCTGTGTACTGAAGGGAAGAAGAAAGAATTGGATCTCCTTTACCAGGAGTTACAGATGGTTATGAGCTGCTGGGATCTGTACCGAAGTCCTTGGCAAGATTAGCCAGTGTTGCTAACCACTGAATAACCTCTCTTTCCCCTTCCTTCACCTTTTAAACAACATTGGGTGTTTGTATTTTGTTAACTTCCAGATTGTTGGGTTGAAACTCAGCCACATAGGCATGATAGGCAGACCCTCTACCTCTACCACAGTGGTCCTCAAACTTCCTAATGTTGTGACCTTTTAATACAGTTCCTAGTGTTATGGTGATCCCAACCATAAAATTATTTTGTTGCTACTTCATAAGTGTAATTTTTCTACTGTTATGAATTATATATATGTATATATATAAGATATATATATGATATATATATATCATATATATATCTTGTGTGAGTGTGTGTGTGTGAGAGTGTGTGTGTGTGTGTGTGTGTGTGTGTGTGTATGTGTGTGTGTTGGGGGGTGTTTTGCCTGTACATATGTCTGTGTACTGAAGATATTCAGATATTCTGAATATCTGAGGTTAGGGGGTGGAGACCCAGAGGTTGAAAATTACTGATTACCACATACCAGCCCAGCCTGTGAGTTCTCCATGTTAATTGGGTTAGTTAGTTTATTTATACTAATTTCTTCATTAATAATAATTTTTTCTGCCTTTGCACTTTTTTTCTATTTTTTATTTAAATTAGAAACAAGCTAGTTTTACATGTAAATCCAAGTTCCCTCTCCCTCCCCTCTTCCCCTGCACCCCACCAACCCTCTATCCCATCCTCTCAGCCTAGACACACAGTAAGGGCCTAGGCCCTGCCTTTGCACTTATAATTTTTACTTGTTTTTGACAAATCCTAATGTTTTGATTTTGTTGTTTTCTTCCTCAGCATGCTCTCCCGGTAATTATGGCCCAGACTGCAAATTCAATTGCTCTTGTCAAAATGGTGGTGTTTGCAGCAGACTTTCTGGAGGCTGTGAGTGCCTGGAAGGGTTCTACGGACAAGGCTGTGAACATGGTAAACTGAGGAAGCTACTGTGTGAACTGTGTGGGGTGGTTCTCAGCTTCACAATGACTTTAAGTCATAGAAAGCATATTAATATTATATCAAATTACACAAACTTTTAGTGTATATTACTGTAAGTGGAGCAAGTTTTACAGTTCAAATTGAAGTTTAGATTTTAACAATTAGCATGATAAAAATCAGCTTCAAAATTCTTCAGGCTTTTCTGCCAATAAATGGCTTGACAATCCCATTATCACTTGGAGGTACAGTCTGACGACACACCCCATGAACCAGCTGTCGGTCTACACATGGATGTTCTTTGCCCAGTTGCCTTTGGGCAACAATAGACGAAATTGTTGCTTATATTCCATGTTAGCCATGACTTGCCTCTGAAAGATTTGCCTTCACCTTGTTCTTCAAAATAGTTTCTAATATTGTTGCTATGTTTGTACTCTGTGTTTTCAGCTAAAATTGGAAAACAAGAAACTTAGACAATGACTTGGCACCTGAGATTCCTGATGGACAGTATCTCGAGTGCAGGCTCTAGAATTTGTCCTTGACAGTCTGCTTCTGCAGGCTTTACTATCTGCATAGTGGGTTAATAAGGTTGTCGTGAGGACTAAATAATAAATCATGTTTACGCAGTGAGCATGGAGGTGAATGGCAAAAGTCTGGTAGATATAGGTTACTTAGAATGCAAAGGTTTTTTCCCAACTGTCCGAAGTGCTATTTAACATGCTCCTATTCTTTCAACCTTAGGAATGGGCATTGCAAAGCATTTGGGGATTCAAACTCTTATAACTAATCTGCTGTTTTAGTGCTAAGAATGAAAAATCAGACATTTTGTTCATTTGTTTGTTTTGTTTTTAAAATTGAAGAGGTAAACGAGAGAAAAAATGTATTTAATCAGGACCCATTACATTTATGCTATAGGCTTATCAAAGAGTGTTTTAGATTAAAGAAATACCACCAAGATGAGGTAGCCAAGTATAGGTATATTGCTGTTTACTAGAACAAAGGGATCGGCAATGGTATATGGGTTGGATGGTAGAATGAAAACCCAGTGTCTCAGTCACTTTCCGTTGCTTCAGATCTTCAAGTCCTGTCTCTGTGATGCACTTCTAGTAAGGCTTCACCTCCTGCAGGTCCCCTTGTGCCTCTAAATAGCACCACTAGCTGGGAAGCAAGTGTTCAGATACAGGAGCTTATGGGGGAATGTTCACATTCAAACCACAGGCTAGGATGTGAGGCTGGACTAGGATAAGAATGGAAATGCACAGACAAAACAACACATCATCATAACAGTCCACTGTGATTGTGACTAAAATATCAAAGATGGAGGGGTAAAAGTGGTGTATAAATTTCCAAAATGAGCAACTTGGAAAAATAAGATTACTTGGTGAAATGGAAATACAAGCAATGCAACAATTAGTCCTCAGCTTTATAGATAACAAAAGAAATGAAGACATGGGGGTCAGACCCTTCTGTGTATTCTCTGTCTACCATTCATAAGAACAAAGGAAGAAACCCTGCATTTTTTAAATTTAGAAAAGATCAATCAATCGATTTTATTTTACATATCAATCCCAGTTCCCTCTTGGTCCCATTCTTCCATCCCACAGCCCCCAAACACTTCCTAGGAAGGGTGAAGCCTTCCATGAGGGATCATCAAAGTCTATACCATCATTTGGGGCAGAGCCTAGACCTCCCCTATATAGCTAAGCTAAGAGAGTATCCTTCCCTGGGGAATGGGCTTCCAAAATCCATTTGCGCATTAGGGATAAGTACCAGTTCCACTGTCAGAGGCCCCATAGACTGCCTAGGCCTCCTAACTGACACCCACATTAAAGAGTTTTGGTTCAATCCTATGCTGGTTCCCCACCGTCAGATTGGGGTTCCTGCAGTCCTGCTTGCTCAGGTCAGCTGTTTCTGTGGGTTTCCCCAGCATGGTCTTGAGCCCTTTGCTCATCCCTCCTTCCTCTCTACAACTGGATTCCAGGAGTTCAGCACAGTGCTTGGCTGTGAATCTCTGTTCCTGCTTCCATCAGCTACTGGATGAAGGCTCTAGGATGGCATTTAAGGTAGTCATCAATATCATTATAGGGGAAGGGCATTTAAGGTAGTCACTCTACTATTGCTTAGTTCTTAGTTGGGTTCATCCTTGTGAATCTCTGAACATTTTCCTAGTGCCAGGTTTTCTTTTATTCAACAGTTACAATGAGATAGTAAAGGGAATGCTTACATTATCTAATTTCAATTTTATTTCTTGTTTTTCTTCTGCCCCACTGGGTGACTTTTTTTGTTTTTTAAAGACAGAGTTTCTCTGTTTCTATGGAGGCTGACCTGGAACTAGCTCTTGTAGACCAGGCTGGCTTCAAAATCACAGAGATATGTCTGCCTCTGCCTCTACCTCTGCCTCCCAAGTGCTGGGATTAAAGGTGTGCACCACCACCAACCTTTTAAAATTGTTTTGAGTAACTCCCTGTACATTGAACTAGATTATATCCTTTAATCTTACTTTTCATTTTGTTTTTAAGACAAAGATAACACTTTGACATTTCTAACTTCTAGAATGTCCTCCTGGATTTCATGGTTTAAATTGTGTTCACATCTGTGACTGCCAGAATGGAGCCAGTTGTGATGTAGCAAGTGGACAGTGTGTTTGCCCAGCAGGTTTCCATGGCAACCATTGTGAACAAGGTATGGCAAGGATGTTTTAAAGTACATGAATGTGAGAGTCCTCTGAGAGCATGAAGTCTTCTGATCTATTTGTGAACATGAAAACCTAAGTCAAAATAGGTCAATTAAGATTTCCATTTATGCATTACATTATAAAGAGTATATTCAGGGGCCAGGATAATCAGATTCGACCAATACTCTTACTAGTTTTTGTTCTTTCATGTAACATCTCAAAATGAAAGCTGTAAGTCAGTACATGCAAGGATTACACCTTTAAATAAGATTAAAAGCCCCCTTGATCATCATTGCCATATGCAGCTGGACCTTAGGAATACCCTTTTAATCTGGGCATTGGTGCCAACACTTGTGAGGCAGAGACACAGGTGGATCTCTGTGAGTTCCAGGCCAGCCTGGTCTCCAGAGCAGGTTCCAGTACAGGCTCCAAAACTACAGAGAAACTGTCTTTAAAAAAGAATATCTGTTTAGTATGTCTTTGCATATTCCCTAAGTTGTTCAGCCACAAAAATATTGATCTTGCCGGGCGTTGGTGGAGCATGCCTTTAATCCCAGCACTCGGGAGACAGAGGCAGGTGGATCTCTGTGAGTTCAAGGCCAGCCTGGTCTCCAGAGTGAGTGCCAGGATAGGCTCCAAAGCTACACAGAGAAACCCTGTCTCGAAAAACCAAAAAAAAAAAAAAATGCTGATCTTTAGCAAACATGAAGGTAAGATGGAGTATTCTGGACTTGCTAAGATAATGCTATTATCTACTTAGGAGGGTATCAAAAGAAATTTTGCATCTGTGACAAATCAAAAGTTAATATTTCAGCATGTCTCTATCCTGTGTAGAATGCCCACCTGGACTATTTGGGGATAATTGTCATCAACCTTGTGACTGTGAAGGAGAAAGTTCTTGCCACCCAACCACAGGAAAATGCCTCTGCCCACCAGGGAGGGCAGGAACCAGATGTGAAACAGGTATGATCAAAGAGCAAATTCCGGAATGATACAGGGATCCACAGACACTTCAGTGCTGGAAATGACAATCTATAAAAGGACATTGTCTAGCAATGCTTCCTATTGTCTTCAGTTTGAGGAATCAGTCTGTAGTCGATACATCATAGGCATTCTATATCGATACCTTGGTTAATTGAATTCCTCAAAGAGACACAATGAGCAGACAGTGATTCCAAGAACCACTAAAGATAGAGCAATATCATCTAGGTAGTATTCTCCAGGCCCACAAACCAGGTTTGTCTTCAGGAACTGATGTTTATACTTTGTTTTCCTTTGCACACACAGAAAGAATGACTGAGAATATAAAGTTGTGGTAATTTAACAACTGTCCAAAAAGAGAGGAGAATGGATTGAATCAATTGGTGACAAATCACCTGCAGTGTGACTTGATAGATGCTCAATAGATCAAAAGGTTTTCTACAATCCACCTCAGATCCAAGATGCTGAGCCACCTCAGATAAGACCCCACATAGAATGTTTAATCTCAGAGTTTACTTTGCTTATCTTCAAAAGAACAGGGTTAAGGTTACTTGTAGTTGGAGTTTCTGTTCACTGGCAAGGCAAGATGCCACTACAGTTACGTATTGTTAGGATCCAGTCCTACACTAGTCAGCTATGAGCTTGTAGCCTCCATAATGGTGAGAGAGTTATGCTTGCCTTCCCGGATTCAAAAGATTTCTATTTAGCCAGCGTCACCTCACATTGCTGCTTTCTTCTCAGCAATATCAATAGCAGCTGCTTTCCTAGGATGCAAGGCAGCATTCTAGAAGCTTTGCCTTCATTTAATGCATTCCACTACCACAAGACTTTCTCTATGTTCCTATTTCTGATTGATAAAGTAGGACACTGAGGACCTAAGTCAGTAGACAAAAGAATACATATATACGTATATGCCTATGCATATATATATTAGATTCTGGCACATAATAGATACACCAACAAACATTTGTTGAAAGAATTCTTGTTTCTTTGGAGACATGGTGAACAGAAGTTGCTGCACCCTCTCATATATGAAAGTATTCTCTCAGAGCAAATATCTATGATATGTATGTCATCCCTACGAATGGTCATTTTAAAAGGTACAAGATAGCATTTGTGGTCTGTCCTACCTGCATATTGAGGAAAACTATTAATGTTAATTCAGTGCCCATTATGTGCTATGCATAAATTCCCTTACTGCCATCACCCTTCTTGTATTATAGAGTAGAAAGAAGAAATCCATTAAAAGCAATAAAGTTCATTTATTTGCCTATGTTACACAAGTAAATGGCAGATTTGAGATTTCAGGTAGAAAGTCCCGGTTTAGAGTCTGAGTGTTTAGTGTTCCGTGTCAGTGCCTCCTTTTTGTGGTGTATTTACATTGCACCTCTCATGATGAAAAACTTTGAGGAAATGATGTTGCTTGTCTGTCTACATGATAGACACAAGAGTCATGAACTTCATGCCACTGTTTATTTAACTTAAAATTCACCTGATCCAACTCAAAGGATACATTTTACATCCTCAGTGCCTACTGATAGTTACTTACTGGCTGTTATATTGGACACTGTAACAAGAACATGGCCAGCATTGAAGAAGGTTCTAACAGATGATGCTTTTTAATGGTTTAACTAACTTCTAGGGCCCAGAAGATGGCTCAGTGGTTAAAAGAATTTGTACCACCAGCCTGACAGCCTAAGACCTATTCCTGGATGCAGGTAAAAAGAAAGATGCCAAGTGTGCATCTCTTATGAGAAATGGGAGACAGAGACAGGAGAACAAGTTTAAAGCTCTTATGCCAGCTGATCTGATCTACAGGCACCACAAAGAAGAGACATCCTGTTTCAAAGACAGTGGAATGACCTTCACACATCCTGTGCGGGGCACACAAGTACTCACATTTACACATATACGCTCAGCAGATGATAGTATCAGGGCAAGCAAGATGGCTTAGTGGGTAAGGGCATTTGCTGTTAATCCTGACACCCTGGGTTTGATTCCTAGTGAAATGTGAGAACTGACTCTTGTAAGTCGTTTTCTGACCTCAAGCCACTTGTTTCCTGTTCCATCCCCTAAATGCACACATACACAGCCAGGTGTGGGCGGGGAGAATAAATAAAAACAGGATTTCAAAAATTAGAAATGTAAAATAATGCTAGTTGTTAAACATGGGAACTTATGGTGGTTAGGAATCAAGGTAAGGGCTCATAATGCTTTGCGTGCCCTAAGGTCTGTGTTACAGTCTCTTGCTATGTGTGAGGAAATTACAAAACAGCATGGCTCAGATGTGGTACTGTATCTGTTCTCCATGGAACCTTGAGAGTCCCTCTTGTCAGGGACTCTCGAGGCACCAGGCCTATATAGATGTACTACAAGGTCTTTTATTTGCATTTTTATTTTCAATTAGTTACAGTTCATCTGCCATATTAACTGTGAGCAGCTGTGTCTATGCAGCCTCCATAAAGATAAAAGGCCTCATTTTAACTTAACTCTGGTAAAGGACCTATTAAACAGCCATAATATTAATTCATAAAAGAATGTAGCAACTTTTTATTGGATCATTCACCCCTCCCCTTGGTAAATTAACATTTGCAGACATTCAAACAGATGTCTTAAATACACATGGTTATTAACATGAAAATGTGGTATTTTTATAAATTAAAATCAGATTCTCCACTGCTCAGGAGAGATCCTAACTAATAACTCTTTTGAACAAAAAAAATAAAAAATGTGGTATTACCACCAAACTACGTAATCTTGCAAGACTCTGGGCAGAGCTCCTGTGTTGGGCTCGCTTGAAATGATGTGTTTTTTCTTTAACTTTCCACAGATCCTAAAGTTTAGAAACCAGATTTATCTTTATTTCTTTTTTTTTTTCAGACAGGGTTTCTCTGTGTAGCTTTGGAGCCTATCTTGGCACTTGCTCTGGAGATCAGGCTGGCCTCGAACTCACAGAGATCCACCTGTCTGCCTCCTGAGTGCTGGGATTAAAGGCGTGTGCCACCAACATCCAGCTGTCTTTATTTCTATTACATTGGTTTATTATATTTGTATGCATGCATGACCATGTGTGGTGATATGGTGGGTACTCATATCGAGGTCAAAGGACAACTTTTGGGAGTTCTGGGTTCAAAAGGAGGTAATCAGACTTGGAAACAGGAGCCTTTAAGACCTGAGCATTCACTCTGGACCCAAATGCATTTGTGAGCAGCATTCACATTGCTGGCCCAGGGTCTTCCTGAACAGACACTTGGCTCTTTGGCTTAATGCTGAGCCATCATGAAAATAGTTAATTGAAGCTTTAGTTTATATTTTACTTCATATTTAAATTCCAATTGAGCAAGACAAGAAAACTACAGTGCATTTTAATTTGCCTGCATAATGCAAGTTAAAAACAAATTCAACAGTAGTAAAAATGCCCATGAAGAACTTGTGAAGGGGTCTGGAGATGGCTCAGAGAATAAGCAAATGCACTTGCTGCACAAGTCTGAGGACCTGAGTTTGATCCCCAGAAACCCACTCATCAAAGAAATGTGAACAGAAGGTGGCCATCTGACTTCCATAGTCTGACTATGGCACATGAGCAACCACATTTACACACATACCACACACACACACGAGAATAAAATTTATAAAATAATTTATGAGGGACTCATCTTATTCTATCATAGAGGAGATAGAGGATATTGGAACAATGAAGACATATTTTTAAAAAGATCCCCAAAGGCTCCAGTGTCACAGTCCCTCTAGGATCACATCTTAGTGTTTATGTTGGCGGTTCCAAGTTTTTTTTTTTTCATTTTCCAGACTTCAATGCCTTATTTAAGCTTCTGAATACACTCAATGTTTTTCCTTTCACGAAGTTATGCAAAGGAGAAAGGACCCTCAGACAAGCACTCAGAAACTCAGCTCTGTCACTTTGCAGGAGTATGACAGTTAGAAGTTGTCATGGACCACACCAAACCCATTCATTTCTCTCCAGAGTGGGAGAGTTTCCTCACTGTCTTGCCCACCTTGTAGATATTTGCTGAAAGCAAAATGAGGTAATGTGTTAACAACCCACTTAAAAATTATGCCTTTTATATTTTGAGATTATAATGTAATTACATCATTTCCCCCTTCTCCTTACTCCCTCCAATCTTTCCCATATATCACTCCTTGCTCTCTTTCAAATTTCCACTTTTTACTCTGCAGACTGGGTTGGGTCGGGGGGCGGGGGGCTGTTACAATAACAAAATTAGGTTCTCTAGCCCTTGAATATTTGTAGATTGCCTTCTGTTCTAGGGAGTATAAATCCATTTCCTTACGTGAGCTGTCCAGAGCTTTCTCCCTGCCTCAGTTCTGCAGAAAAAGAATGTGTTCGTTCTCTGCTAATTCTCTCCCAGACAACAGATCAGGTGCCCACAAACCTGCTGGCCCCCTTTATAGCCTCTCTTTCTAATAGCACCCAACCCCCACACTCCCACCCGCTACCTGCCCTACTCTTCGTGCCACAATACAATTCAACTTACAGAATCCTTGGGTCCTTTTAGCACGTACAAAACACCAGACACACTGGGGATCTACGGCCCTTTTGACAGATTTTAAGAGACAAGAGTCGAATATAAAGCCATTTCACTTTCAACAACACAAGCACACAAAATCATGTTTTTAACCTAAAGACAAACCTCCCACATTGTGCATTCGGAGTGAGCGTTGACTTTTTCTGACCCCAGGCAGCTAATCCATTTCTGTGTCCCGCTCAGTGCCAGGGCTGTAAATGTTATGGAGTAATCAGTTTCCGAGAAGGCTGTTTAGAAATAGAAGTTGCTATCCTCACTTTCTCTCTTTCCAGTTTTCTCAATAACTTTCTCCTCACAGACACCCTCCTGTTTTCCACTGAGGAACTTTCTTGATTTTATGACATCACAGGCACGAGGGAAAGATACCACAGAAGAAAACAGAATTTTTCTCCTAGACTCTCATCTCATTCAATTCCAAGAAGTAATAGTGTATTTGAAAGCATACTAGAGTTGTTTCGGTTTTTCCTTCTCCCACAGAGTGCGAGACAGGCCACTATGGCCCCGACTGCCAGCTGCTATGTGAATGTTCCCAGGAAGCTCGCTGCAACCCTGTAAATGGCAGCTGTGTTTGTCCCAGGAGGAGAATGGGTCCAACTTGTGAGGAGAATGGCTTGGCTCCTCTACAGCCGAAGACCCACAGCCCTTCGGAAGGCGAATAGAGTCTCTTTTGCAGCCCCTCTCAGTTTATCGTCTTAATCCTGCCACTTAATCCAGTCACTGGTCTCCTTCCCAACGTGGAGCATCACGAAGTGAAAAAGTGACACCTCAAGTTTACCACACCCATGCCTGATTCTCCTTGTCCAGCCCAATCTTGTGAACTTCCTTTCCCTGAAGAACACACTCCAAAAAAAGTGTGTTTGTTCAGGATCTGAACCACAGTAACATCTGAACTAATACAAGACGCTTTTAAGAAAATATGTTCAGGAAGCACAGGAATTTGGAAAGGATAACTGCTTCGCAGTGCAGGTTGGGCTGCACTGAAATATTCACACCTATTCACTGAAAACCCCTGTGCCCTTTAGTAGCTGGATCCTCTTTAGAAGTGGCTAGAGTTTCATCCATTTACTCTCAGAGCCTCCTTCCCAGTAACTCGGCTGCAGACTTTAAATACACTGCATTTGGGGCATGGCTTTTAAAGTAGGCGACTATTAAGACTTTAGTGGTGGGGGGAGCAGATAAGAATAAAAACATGACATGCACGTTAACAGTGAGTCATGAAAATGTCTAGTGATGTTTTCCGTCTCCAGCCACCACACAGGAAAACCAGGACAGAGCTGATAGAGGCCAAGACCTGGCTGACCCTGGAGATGCTCCGTTTCCCGTAATTCAGAAACGGATTGAAATAGCCTTAAAATCCAAATTAGTCATCCTTTCCAACAGCTCCTAGTCATTTACAAGTAGAAGATGAGACTATTTTGTTTCGGCTCTCAAGGAGTTTATATATGCATTTTTACTTTCAGAATCCTGGCTAATTCACATTAGTAAATAGTAACTTTGTTGACTGAAAATGCTGTTCACTTTGCCCAAGAATTTTCAGAATAAAAAACAGAGACTATTGAAATTATATGACTGGACTTTATTTGTGTAAAATGACTGGAGTGGCTTTTAAAAAAATCAAAACCGATTTTGGATAAAATTGCTGGAAATATTTATGAAAAATACTAGATGTTGTAAATTCGGTGGAGTAATTAGTTTGCCTGTAACCTTAACCTCAGTATTGTTGTTTCTCTTGTAGTTCTGGGACGGAAAAGCCAGGGCCTTTTGCATACTAAGCTTGTGCTTTGCTGCTGAGCCACTGCCCCCCCCCCCAGCACATTCAACACGTTTGTAACACTCCAGCACAGGGAAGAAGTGACAAACTGAATGCTACTAGATGACACAGAATATTTAATGAGATCTAGCTCTTAAAATACTCTTTATAAATTTAATCTTACTCTAAAAGAGACACAATCAATTTTTATTTTATTAGCAGCTAAAGTTTTGTATTTGCATGCATGGAACTACTTAGATCAGCAGTTAATTCTACAACTAATAGTTCAAATTAACTGAAAACTGTGCTCTATTCTGAATGCTCGCCCATTTTCCTTATCAATTGTTTTCAAGTGTCTCAAAATTGTTACCTTCTAATCTGCAGAGTAAACAACATAAGGCAGCAGGAGGGCTTGGGGATTGGCTGAGCATAATCAGCATCAGGACCAGAGTATGGGTCCTCAAAACCCACTTAAACATGGCTCTGTGGTGCAATGGATACCACACTGGCCTTCTAGTGACAAAAACCCACCTAAATGCCAGCTGAGCATGGTAGCTACATATAATTCCAGCAAAAGATAGTGATGGGAATACCTGGAGAAAACTAGCTGGCTAGCCAAGACTTATCAGTGAGCTCAGGGTTCAACTGAGGGATCCTGCCTCAAAGAATAAGGTGGAGAGTAATCAAGAAAAAATTCCAGTGTTAACCCCTACCTCCACATGTACACCATACACACAAACAAGTGCATGTGCTCTTGAGGACACTCACATACACTGGCACATACATCCCCTGCGCACACACACCACACACACACACACACACACACACACACACACACACACACACACACACACACGCAAGCACGCACACACACAACAGCAACGATGTTTGTTTTGTTTTTCAAGTCAGCAGTGTGTAGTATTGCATTAACATCACTCTCCTGCTCTGGACTATCCCTATTTCCTCATTTGTTAAAAAGGTATGTTAAAAGGAGGAAAGCATGGAATTATATTTCTTGTCCTTACTTGAAATTTTCTCTTCATTGAGAGAGAAGACATACTCTGAAATTGGTAAGAAAAAACAATGAGATTTCTTTCTGCTTACATTTGTTGTTGACACATAGTGCCCATGTCTTTGGAAGTGAGAAGCCATTAATAAAATATTAAGCATAGTTCTGGGCAAATGGCAGATGCTTCATATATTATCTCTTCCAGCCCATTCCACCTCAAAAGTCAAAATCAATATAAAAGTTTATGAGTGAAATAGAGTCATAGCATGAATTTGCTTGACTCTCTGTTGTTGTTGTTGTCTGTTGTCACTGTGTTATTGTTGTTTTGAGACAGCATCTCACTTTGAAGCTCTGACTTTCCTGGAACTCACTATGTAGACCAGGCTGGCATCAACCTCTTGAGTGCTGGGACTAAAGGCTCGCACTACCACTCTTAGATTGTATAACTTCTAAGACAAATTGAGTTTCAACTTTCCTTCTTATTGTACCAGTCAGCAAGAACTTATGCAAATTACTATAGCTCCCCTTCTTTGTAAAAATTTACAAGTTGCCTCTTTCGCATTAAAAGTGAAACTAGAAAAGAAAGTCTGAAATCAAAATGTTTTCAGTGTACTTTTGGTCACCTTGAAAAAAATCTTTTGGTTTTTATTAGTTAGCTTTATAGCAATACTGAACAAATACTATAAATCTTTAGCAAGTGATATAGTAAATACTAAGACCATCAACTTAAGAAAAAAATGTTTAGCTTGTTTGTTCAGTTTTTACTTTTGCAACTCATTAGACTAGTTGCATTTAGGCCTCCAATGGAGGACTGCATATTATTGAGGAGCACATAGCATTACACATTTGTGCATGCTATTTGCTTATTTGTGGCTGGGATGGGAAAGGTAAGGAATGAAAGCCTTGAGGCGCCACCAGCTTCTTCAGGAAGGCCACAGTAGTGACATGAAGACTATTTATAGGCCCTGCACCTTAAACTTTCATTACCTCCAAATAGCACCATCATAGCATCAATTTTTACCACAGCCAGCTCTGGGAACCACTTGGGGTTATATTCTGCAAATGAGTGTGCACAGTAGTTCTCATCATCTCTCCTAAAAACCACAAGTCTTCTGTTGGAGGATACCATTTCTCCTCTGAAAAATTATTAAGAGTGAGATAACACAGGTGGACTAACAGCCAATGGATGTTAACATAATGAAAAGTCACAGATCAAAGTGTGATCAAATCTAATTTTCCTGTAGATGACTTTAAGAGAATTCAAAAAGTTTTTAATGACTACCATTTTAAAAAAATATGTCAAGTAAAAAAGTAGTCCATTGAAACTCCATGTTTTCTGAACAAAAATATACCATTCATTTTTGCATTGTAAGAATTTACATGGAGTTTCTTGACATAGAAAACTATGTGGCAGACTGGGCAGATGGTTCAAGGCTTAAACACATACTGCTCCTTTGGAAGATCCCAGTACCCGGGTCTGGTGACTAAGGATGAACTATAGTTTCAGGTGCAGGAGATCTGATACCTTCAGGCATCCACCAGTGCCTGCATGCATGTGCACATAACTTCCCAAGACATATACACATACAGATATTTTAAAATAACTTCAATCTTTTAAATAATCTATACAGTTCAAGAGAACTGTGATTTGGCTATCAAGCTGTAATTTCTACAGTGCTATAAAGAATCAAGGTATTGTTTAAAGGGGCCTATAATTTAATAGACATGTCCTCCTTAAGCTAAGGTTCAATGTAAAATTAGATCCTTGTTTCTGGAATAATTTATGTATTCCACCTCCTGTTTTTCTTCACTATATTACCTGTCCTTGGAATACAGAAATGCTGTTCCTCAAAGGAAATATATCCATCCATCGTATTTAACCTCTTTACAAAAGTGCCTTGCTGTAATGTTTCAGGCTTTTTCATTTGAAATACAAGATCAGAGTGGGGTTTATTATGCTTTTCCATAATAATATAGCTTGAGTTTAAAGAGAAGTAGGCAGAGGTATGGACATGTGTTCACTAATTTAGTGTCTCCATCCACATGCCTGTGCTATACCATTTCAGCGTAACACCTAACTTTCCCCGCACTCTCTGACTTTTACATTCATTTATTGAGTTTCCAGAATAGACAGCTATTTGACACAGGTTAAATTATTTTTAGAGAACTTGGAAATCATTCCAAAACTTAGTGGCAGGAAGGCATTTCCTTTGTTAGAAATAGGAAGGAGGTTTGGCCTCTTCTGGGACTCCTTCACCTCGGTTTCTTCAGGATGCAGTAATACAGATGTAGCAAGAATTTAAAAGAACATTTTGATGAAGTGAACAAATAATAGCAAGTGTCTACACTCTAGAAGTTATGTTTGCAATCTGGTTGAAATAACACTTCATGGCTCTGTAATAGGAAAAGAAAAAAGCGTATAGCTGAGCTTTTAAAATAGGTTTCAAAGAGGTTCCAAAATTTTCCCATTTTAGCTAATCATGTGGAAACTGTGTTCTGCTTTTCTCTTGACATTCCAGTGTTTCTGAGTAAAAGGATTCCAACACAAATAACAAAAGTCTAACCTATATGCTTGAAAGGGGTAGATGCTGCCTCTCTTTCTAAATTAATTTGAATTTTGTTTATGTGTGGGAGGGGGGGTGTGGATGTCATGTGGACATGGGATGCCCCTTGAGCTATTGTTATACTTAGTTGATGTCTGCCTGATGGAGGTACTGGAAACCTCACTCAGTTCTTCTGGGATAGCAGTAAACACTCAAGCACCAAGTTTTCTCTCCAGCCCTAACACACCTCTTCTTGCATTCTTCTAGATACTGAACATATTCCCTCATTATTAAATCTTATGTCAATATTTTATGGAATATTTAATCTGTTTCTCATTTTAATGTCATAGGCAAATGCTAACATTTTAAAACATTTCAATTCAAATATAATAACATATTAACCTTTGAAGTATTGTTTTCTACTAAACATCTGTATAGAAGATTGTGTATTAGGTCATGTAAGTACCAGGGAAAGATGCTTGCCACCTAGCTTGGTAGCCTGTGTTCAGTTCCTGGAACGCCTGGTAAAAGGAGCAAATCAAGTCTAATAGTTATCTTCCGATCTTTACAAGTCATGGCATATACCCGCACCCACACAATGCACATATTCTCTCTCACACACATATACATGTGCAAATTAATAGATGAAAGTTTTAAAAATTTAAAAAGAAAGTTATATATTGTTAGCCCTACCTTAGAAGAATGCAAGAACGTGTATGTAATACAGTTTTTATTACTCAGATTTCATGACAAAATTTCTACAACAGCACCATAGACAAAAAAGATCTAAATGAAATCTTGGATATGTGCTTAAGTTCTGAAAACCTTGGTCTATTGAAACACATAGCGTTTATGAATAAAATTCTGTCCGTGAGATTTGTTTGAATTTGGAAAAAAACTTGGGCAATACTGGGATATGTTACTGATTGATAATAACACAGCTAAACATTAATTGGTGGACATTCAAATCATTTCTGACTGAAGAATGACTTACTTATTGTTACCTTGTAATCTTTACCAGAAAAGTAGTGTTGTGCATTTTATTTATGTCTTGAATTTTATCAATATTTTGTTTAATCTTTACTGAATGCTTGACATACTAGGCACTGCTTTAGGCATAAAAATAGTGAATGACATGGATGTGTTTCCTGCCCTCATAGACTATGGCCAGCAAACAGTCATACACCATGAACAATGATTTCAGAGAGCCTTAGCTATGCAGTCAGCTCTGCACACCATCAATGCTTTTTAGCTCCAGTATTATGCCTTTCCCATGAATTTCTCAACTTTCTACATTAATGTACACTTTACTGACTCAGATACATTCAACATACACTAAAATCAAATGCCCAGTGTTCTTCTTAGGTCTTCTAGAGGAATTTAGATATTTTCTGAAAAAGAAGGCTTACAAAATACTCTTCACATTTAAATAAATGTGCATAACTCTTCTCACCCGCAAGTTTGTAAGTTCTACAATGTGATAGAAATTTAGGAAGCCTCAGGGAAGAGTAAGAACAGAAAACATTCCTCCACCCTGACAATGGCTTTGTCATTTCAGCATTCAGTACCTAAGCCTTCTCTTTTGGTGGACATAGTGGTCCCCAGTGAGTGAGGTGCTGTGAATCAATGCATTTGCATCATTTTTACCCCCCCCCCGCCAACCCCTGCTCAGTGACTTTCAAATTCATAGCCATCCATCTTTTCTATATTTGTTTACTAATCAGTTAGTATTCACCACTTACGATTGGATTCTTGTCCCTAAAAACAAAATCAAACACAAAACCCCAAATTAGCTCTGCCTGCCTCAGTAGCCATTGACCACCTGTAGTTTCACCTCTAGGGGTGAGACACTGTGGAATTTTCCTCCATCCACATTGTCATGTAGACTGGTGTAGAGTTTTGCAGATCCTTTGCAGGCAGTCATACTGTTAAGAATTCCCAGGAACAGACCTTTGTCCTGTCCAGAACACACTAATATGCAGTGACAGTGGTGTAAGTTTTTGGGCTCTTCTGCTCTTTCTGCTCCTTCTTCTGTGATGGTCTCTGAGCCCTAGGTGTAGGAAATGTGAGTTTGGACATGTTTAAAAAAATTGCTTTATTTCAAGGTAAGTAATTCTCAAAAACATTTAAAAAATAGATTGCTTTTAAACATGGCACTGGGGTCCCTTCTGCTACCCCAGTGCTGAAGACACTGAGACAAGAAGAGCATGACCATGATGCTAGATATGTTGTGGGAGCCTGCAAAGAGAGGAAGAAAAAGGAGAAGCAGGCTGGAAGGATGGGCACACACACACACACACACAGAGAGAGAGAGAGAGAGAGAGAGAGAGAGAGAGGGAGAGAGAGAGAGAGAGAGAGAAGAGAGAGAGAGAGAGAACCTAAAGGGGCTTTATCTCTACAGTAAATGAAGGTAAATTTTAAATGAGACCTCAGAACACTATTGTCCTGGATACCCTGCTCACACTAAAATAAAAAATCTATTTATACTTATTTTATGGGTTATGGGTGTTTCATTTTCACGTACACCTGTAGACCACTTTTTATGCAGTGCCCAAGGAGGCCAGAAAAGGTGTTGGATTCCTGAACTGGGTATCAATCCTGAGCCCTCTGCAAGAGCAAAGGTTCTCTTAACCACCTGGACCTCTCTCTGGTCCCTTTTAAGACTTTTCTGTATTTGTGTGCAATAACTGCCTGAGTCAACCGTAAGGAAGACCCACAGAGTTCCCCACACAGTCCTGAAATGCAGCAAGGACTTCTCCAAGTGGGACTTAATAAATACAGAACAAACTGGTGAGATAGATTTTTATAAAGATTTGCCTTTCTTGTTTTTCTGATTAATTGGAGAAACTGAGTGTTTTCAAACCATTTAAGAATAGGAAGATATGAAACAAATTTATTGTGCTTAAATAGAATAACATAAAACAATACAGTAATAGGTGTCAGAAAAAAGTATTACAAAACACAAGGCTATGCTAACATATGAGTATTTTATAATAGTTTTACATGCTGTGTTTAAAAAAACTGATAGCTATTATTTAAAACTTCCAAAGAAATTATGTTAAATATCTCATTAGACCGATATGACCTATACATTACGATGCAATGAACTTTGTTTTGCCGTTTAAAACATCATCTCTATTTAGCAGAATATTAAAAAATATTTTTCCAAAACCTTGAAGACACAGCAGACACACACACACACACACACACACACACACACACACACACACACACAGGATGGGGAGACAGGGGAGAGAGAGAAAGGCATGCATGACCATGGGACACATATGCAAAATGCACACACATACACAAATGTATTCATGTTGGTGCTAGTGAATGCTAGAGAAGAATTATCTTTAATATAATAATTGGTAGATATCTTTTGTTAAAATGCCATAAATTATAGCTAATATATTTGTGGAATGCTGTATCCAGAAACACCTTTCTTACAGAAAAAGTTCTATCTGATTTTATGCACATATATTCAAATTTAAAAATGAATAAATTAAAATGAAATAAAATCTCAGTTTCTGCATAATCAGGGTCTAATGCAATACCTTATTATTTTTCAATAATGGTAGAAAGCCAAACAAAAGTAAGGTGTAGCAACAATCAGTGCTATTTGCTGTATGGCTTGATACTGGGAACCTGACTGCAGAGACAAGGAAACAAAGAAAGAACATATACATGGACACATGTACAAAAAAGCTGGGGTCCCATGGGACGTACACACTCTGATGTAGTGGCATCCTCAGCACTTTATTGTGAGCTGTATACGGGGAGGCATTAGTTCATCTGTAGGAGATCTCCTAGGAGAGCAGTCTCAGACTGGAAACACACTGGTCAATCTTAGTAAAAACTCCTACTTGTACATATTGTCAATATTTGTATTTAGACCAGAGGAAGGTTTTGCCATCCCTTTGAGATGCATCCTATGGAGACGGTTTTGCCATTCTCATGGGTCTGCAGCATTGGGTCCTTGACGTGGTTGTGCCATGTCAACAATAAATGTTTACCCAGACAGAGCAGAAACTCCTGGCCACTGGAGGAGAGAGGTAAAGAATCCTAAATCCTCACAGATTTTTCCTTTCCTTTTCCAGGCAAAAAAATTCAAGTACACAGATGAACCCTTCAAGGTTCATGAACCCTTGAAGGTTACAGAACTAACACCTTCCATCTTCCATCTCAGGTTCTCTCTCAGTTTTCCTTTCGACAGACTGTTGGTGGAGTCAGTACACAGATGAACCCTTCAAGGTTCATGAACCCAAGAAGGTTACAGAACTAACACCTTCCATCTTCCATCTCAGGTTCTCTCACAGTTTTCCTTTCAACAGACTGTTGGTGGAGTCAGTACACTTTACATTACAGAAACTGCACTCAATTACAAACGTGTGGTCACTAGCATAGATACCCACACTGTATTTGAGAGCGACAGACGGAAGCTGAACTTAGTGACAAGTTTGTGGTCACATGATTATATTTTGAATTGTAATCATGTAAAGGTTCTTTGGTGTGTATTATCCAAGCTTTGAATTTTAAAAACTCTTTTGAAGATTATGGGTAGATGAGCATTTTACCCACCATGCATATTATTGCATCATATCCCACCGTGGTGAAAACTCAGGCAAAAGGGTCACTGAGAGTTCAAACCCAGCATAGGCAGGGAGTTCCAGGACCCTTCCATCAACATATTATTATTATATTATTATAATACCTAAATTTCTCTCAGCTATCAATTTCTGTAATGAATGAGAAAGGTAAGTCACAGATTTATATTACGGAAACGAGTTTTTCTTTGAAGTTATTACGTAAGTGTCAACAGACTCCTTGAGAAACATTATTGGCTGATACCCTATTTCTAGCCATAAGGAAAACTACATCAAGTTTATCATTTTCCCATTAGTGTGAAGGAATTTGTAATGGAAACCACAGTGAGTGTTTATGAAGCTATTCTGTGGAAATATGACTAACCATGCATGCTACCCAGTGTTTCCTTTATTCAACAAAGATCTAGTAAAGAAAATTCAGAAAAATCAACAGAAATGCATGCTTCAGATGCATGTACATTTTGAAAGATGTGCTTTCCAGCTTGATCGAGAGATAGGCTATCTGCACTCTCTGATGCTTCAGCTGAAATGTAAATAACTGGAATATTTAGTTTTGTATCAGATGGGATTAGTACCACTTAGATAAGCTGTAACTTTATTGTGTGCATTTAATATAAAAATTGTAACATTTTGTAAACCAATCACAAAAATTCAACAACTCAACACCACGTTGAGTATGCACCATTACCTTGCTGAGAAATTCTATTAATATATTTTATGATACTTAGACCTTGCTGGACTGTAGAGTTACTGTGCATTGAGTTTTGAAGGAAAGTTTAAAAGTGAGATTATTTAATAAGAAACTGCTAAACAAATGCAAACTTAAGGGAAGATTGTCCAAAAATAAATCAATAAAGTAATAAGGCCTTTCCCCCAAGTTTTCAATGTGTTATTCCATCATCTCAGGACTGTTCCTCCAACATCGATTTTACAAGTTGTTGATCAAAAGGTAAATATGGGAACTATATTTCAGTCTATGCATCTATAATTTAAAAATAGAGAATATGCATCTATATATGTTGTGTTTCTGAAACAAACCACCATTATGAAAAAGATTCTCATTTGCGCTGTTTGTGCCCTTGATATTTTTACTGTAACAATGTGTACTAATATTAGTCACAAGCATAATCCAAGTATTGATTTATAGATGAATTGCTTGATATTGGGAATAATGGTATATATTATAAAATGTATTATTATATAATAAGATTGAATGACATATACTTTAGATTTTTGACTGCTGCTCTTTGGATGCATTTGTTGTGAACACTTAGTATTCGGGATTTGTTTTCCTTCACCATCTCATCTCCTTAATCCATGTTGGCATGAACTTTTGCACAAGCTTCTATGCAATGTTTTACATATTTTGATTTTTCTTTCTCTTCCTTTTCCTTATGAACCAAAAGGAAAACTTTCATTTTGTAATTCACAGAGAAAGTGTAAAAACCTAAGCACTAAGCTTAGACACTAATATATTGTGTTAATATTATCCTTTTAATCATCATTTCACCTAGCAAATTACATTGAATCTGCTGGCTTAGGCATATAGATGATATTTTTAAAGATCTTTTTTCTACTTCTGATTATAGTATTTACCTTTGTGATACAATAATTGACTGTAAAATTGATCAAAATCTTAGTATATACCATGTACCACCCTAATAAACATGTGCAAGAAATTTAGTTAATCAATATTCTCAATAACTATTGGACATGTGTGAGTGGGAACCTAATTTTAATTTGTAACAGATGATTAGGTTGAGCACAAGGAATTTAATAGTTTGCTGAGGTCATGTTGTTATTGAGTAGAGCCCAGTTTGGGATTCTGATTCAGATGCCAATCCCCTGTCATAGTGTGTATGCAATTCTAAAACACCATCACATGGGATTAAGATCCCTAGCTGTATGCCTTTTTTAAAGATTTTTAAATTTTGGGGTGTGTGTGTGTGTGTGTGTGTGTACACAACATGTGTGAAGGTATCTGAGGAGGTCAGAAGATGGTGTTAGAACCCCTGGAACTGTAGTTACAGGTGGTTGTGAGTCATTAGGTACAGAGGCTGGTAACCAAGCCTACATCCTCTGGAAATGCAGAAAGGATGCTAAACCACTGAGCCATCTCTCTAATCTTTAGAAATATAAAATATTTTGCTAAATCTATATTTCAATGGAACCATACCTCAAATTTTTAATACTGCATATCAAACACATGAATAGTCACATTTTTACTCAACTTTATTTTTAGTGCATAAAAATATTTGTCTATGAGCTTCTTGTTTTGGGGTGTTTTGATATATCTATGGATACTGATTAAATGACCCTAAGTGCAGATCAAATGGTCATTCACAGTCTTTGTATGTGTGAGCTGTTCTCTGCCAGTCACCAGCCAAATCACCAACACTCTCAATGAAAGGGATGCAATGGGGCATTCTGTTCTTGGTGTTGTGTATTTAGATTCTTAGCTTCTCTACAATATTTGCAGACAGATTTTGTGCCTGTTAATTGTCCAGTTAGTTTCAAACCTGGGTTTATAGATTTATGGTATGGCAAAGCAGATGTTTCATTTTTTCCATGTCTGGGGGGATTGCTATATGCTAGTTCTCAACTTTTACAAATATAAAACAGAGGTGCCTCACTGAAAACTTCAGGTGGTGGCTCTTCATAGTGGAAACCCCCTTCTCCCCTGTGTCCTTTCTGCCTTTGTGCTATGTGTTTAGACCATTCTCCATCTGCCCTCCAACCACACAGGGCTTAAATGCTGAACTTGCCATATTGCCATGCTGTTTTTTATGCTTTAGATAACCTGGATTCTCTGCATGGTGAAGTCATTTGTCCTTAAAGATTCATTTAGTATAAAGCAACTTTCCTGGGGACTTTAATGGCACTGAAGTTATTGTGCAATGGGAGGATAACAGATGATTTATGAAGTTGAGTGCTGCATTCAAAATGAGTTAGAGACTGATCCACTCATCAGGAGGCTCCTTCTCTCCCAGAAAATCTAGACTTCCTTGTTTAAAATTCAAACACCTACTCCCCTTGTGGCTATAATTGGCTTGGACAAGCCATTGCCAAATGAACATATGTGGACAGTAGATGCCAAATAATGCAATCTTATTGCAGTATGAATGTTGCCTTTTTGTTCATGGTGAGTATATTGCTATTCCACCATATATGCTTAGCTCAAAAATTGCAGCATAAGAAAAATGTCAGATCCCATCTGCCAGGCAAAATAGCTATAAAGTAGAAAAATCAGTTTTCTAATGAATCCATTGAGAATAACTCAAGTTATTTTTTAATGCAAGGGCAAATAAACTTTTGAACAAGGCTGCAGAGCCATGGAACATTCTTTTAATTTACAGATAGACCAAATCCAAACCCTGGATTTAGGTAAATTAGAGTATTCCCAGAAGATGAAATGATTAGATGACCACGCAAGCTTATGCTGACCACCATCTAAAAGCTGGCTCGAGCCTGAGCAGCCTAGAATTCCATTTTCAAGGCAAGTGAACATTTTTCTCTGCAGTTGTGAGACTCATGGAACAACTTGGCCAGGCTTTTGTGTTTCCCTGAACATATGTTCACAATAACTAGAGTGCTTCTTTTCCATCTTCCAGTCTTGAAACATGTAGAAGAAAAGCTAACACCTGTTACTTCGTTTTGCTCCAATTTTTCTTGTTTGATTTTAGATTTTCCATCTTGTTGAAATGTTTTTCCTTCCTTACTATTGAGATCACTTGAACTATAACTCAATTGTAGGATTTAAATGTTTACAAATAAAGGACATTACATTGAGAAAAATAAAATTTAAGATATATGCAAAAACCAAGATATGACCCCAAGTATTTGGAACTTGTTACTTTTGAGATCCATTGTTCTCCATTAAGGGACCTGTATGTGTTCATAGCACTGTTCTTAACTCCATACTTGTCCTGTAGGGTTAACAGGATGAACCAGTGTTTTTAAATGCTTGTCTCAGAAGGGAGGAAGGGATGCTAAAAAGCCCTTGTCTCATCTTCATTATCTGATTGGATTTTAGGCCCATTCTGTGAGATGGAACCCATGCCTGATACTGCTTCAGTGGCCAAGGACCTGAGACTGGATAGGTCAGAAGCCCAGGGGAAAATAAAATATTATTGTTCTGCCAAGGGAACATAGCAGTAAAATGACTCTTAATGACATTCTGCTATATTCATAGATCAGTGCCTCATTCAGCCACCATCAGAGAAGCTTCCTCTTATAGTATGTAAGAACTAATACAGATACCCACAACTGGAAAATGTGCAGAGTGAGAGACTATAGAACACTCAGTCCTAATTGGGATGTCTCTATGAAATTCTTCCTTTTTTTCCCTCAAGGGTAAGGATCTATATGAAAAGGAGATTATAAAGGTTAAGACCATGGAACCCTACAGAAACAGCTGACCTGAGTAAGTGAGATCTCACTGACTCCAGCTGGGGAGCCTGCATAGGACCCAACCAGGCCCCTGAACATGGATATCAGATGGGGGACTTGGGCAGTCTATGGGGCCTCTCTGTCAGTGGAACCAGTATTTATCCCTAGAGCATGAATGGGCTTTGGGAGCCCGTTCCCTATGGAGAGATATTCTCTCAGCCTAGATACACTGGGGAGGGCCTAGGTCCTGCCCCAAATCATACGACAGATTTTTGACAATCCCAAATGGGAGGCCTCACCTGAGGAGTGGATGGGGGTGGTATGGGGTTTGGTGAGAGGCATAGGCAGACAGGAGGGAGAGGGAACTGGGATTGGTATGTAAAATAAGATTGTTTTTTATTTAAATTTAAAATCAATAATGAAAGAAAGAAAGAAAGAAAGAAAGAAAGAAAATCAAAGGTGATGGATGACTTCAAGGATTGGGTGTCCTCAGACACAATAGAACTAATGTACATATGAACTCACAGAGACTGTCACAACATGTGTAAGGCTTGCAGGTACTCAAGTCAGATGGGATGCCAACACTAAGAGGGGGAACTGGACACAGGTTCTTACTCCTAGCCAAGAAGCTATTTGAAACTGACATATACTTGAAGAGAAAACAATAATTTTCTTCAGTGGAATCTTACTGGGTATATTAAGCACATTTCATGGTAGCCCTCATGACCAACACAAAAGTATTTTTGGAGGCTTTTTCTCTTATAGCTTTGTTTAGGCATTTTTGTCTTATTGACCTTTTACTTGTATATATGTAATGGTTTCAGATTCTGTGGTTTTGTGAAGTGGTGTGTGTGTGTGTGTGTGTGTGTGTGTGTGTGTGTGTGTGTGTGTGAGTGAGTGAGTGTGTGTTTCATATGGGTTTTTTGTTTGTTTGCCTGTTTGTTTGTTTGTTAATGGAGAAAGAAAGAAAAGCATAGAATTGAATGAATGGGGGGAGTGGGAGCGAGGGAACTAGGAGAATGAGAAGGGGAGAAGAGGAGGGGTGAGGAAGACATGATGGGGCAGGGAAGTTGAGTTGAGAACAGAGAGTGCAAGATAAGAGATACTATAATAGAGGGAGACATTATAGGTCTAAAGAGAAATCAGGCACTAGAGAAATGTCTGGAGAGCTACAAAGATGACACCAACTAACAATCTAAGCAACAAAGGAGAGGCTACCTTAAATGCCCTCTCCTGATAATGAGATTGATGACTAATTCATATGACATCGTATAACCTTCATCCAATAGCTGGTGGAAGTAGAAGCAGACACCCACAGCTAAACCTTGAACTGAACTGGAATCCAGTGGCAGAGAAGAAGGACTGATGAGCAAAGGGGTCCACACTAGGGTGGTGAAACCCACAGAAACAGATGACCTGAACTAGGGACAGCTCTTGGTCCCCCAACTGGTACCTGGGAAACCAGCATAGGACTGACCAGACACCCTGAATATGGGTGTTAGTGAGGAGACCTTGGAAATCTATGGAACCTCTGTAGTGGATCAGTACTTATCCCTAGCATAGGAATGGACTTTGGGAGCCCAGCCCACATGGAGGGATAATCCCTGAGCCTAGATACAAGGGGGTTGGCCTAGGCCCTATCCCAAAGAATAAGACAGACTTTTAAGAACCCCCATGGAAGGCCTCACCCTCCCTTGGAGCAGAAAGTGTAGGAGATAGGTAGGGTGTTAGCTGGGAGGGGGGGCAGGGGAGGAGGGGAGGGAAAGGGACCTGGGATTGACATGTAAAATAATTTTCTTTCTAATTAAAATAAAAAATGAATTATTAAAATGAAAATATGAAACAAAGAAAAGAAAACATATCTCTCAAGCAAGACACCTAAGGGAAAACTGCAGATGTGAGTGAGTTTTTGCATTCACCTTTATCCTATTTGAAGACTCTTGTGTCACATGTGTCCTTCCTATATTCGAAAAGAAGAAATGTGCCTAGGTCCAAGAAAACTCAGAGCTAATAGTCTGACTTCCTCCCAGTTAGTTCATCATTAGTAAGTTTTCTTCTTTTGGTCTGAAATCACTCCTTACTCTGCATAACTGTCCCAAAAAGCCTTTCCTTAATCTCTGTGTTTCATTTCTGAAATCTCCATCTCTTACTCAGCTTTGATTAAACAAACTTGTCTGCCTTTCTCTTCTTGATCTGCTAATCTGAGGATTGTTACAGGGGTCCTATCAATGTACCTACAATGTGTGAGGAGACCTTTTCTCCATGTTTGGCTGAGTACAGAAAGTCAGCCTATCACAGGCTGGATGTTGCTACCCTTGGCCACCCTGGAGGAAGTTATTTTTATTACAGCTGATCCTTAGTGAGTAGTTCATTACCAGTATTGTCTCAAGGAGGACAATGTCCAAAATCAATTAAACAGAACACAGAAAGGGAGAATAGTCCCTGACCTTTAGAGGGCTGGTATTTCTAAATGTATAAATTGCCTAAAATTATAAATATTTACTTGTTTGTTTTAACAACTATCTTAGTTAGGTTTCTATGGAGAAATACAATGAAAGTGGCAATTCTTATAAAGGAAAGCATTTAACTGGGTCTGCCCTACACTTCAGAGGTTTAGTCCATTACCACAATGGTGGCATATAGGGATACATAGCACTAGATTGGTAGCTGAGAGTTCTGCATCTGGATTGGCAGGCAGCAGGAAGAGATAGAGAGAAAGATGTTAGACCTAGCTTGAGCATTTGAAACATCAAAGCTCATGCCCAGTGGCACACTTTCTCCAACAAGGCCACATCTACTTCAACAAGGCCACACCTTCTAATAGTGCCACTCCCTATGGGCCTATGGTAGCCATTTTCATTCAAACCATCTCAAAATTTTATTAGCATATATAAATATATGTAATAGTTTTCATTTGGGCATTTTTATATGTGTACACAATGTATTTAATAAAGTTATTTTTATTAGAGGATAATTGATCATTGGTATTTGAAACAAAGATTTCTGCTAGTTTTGGCTGTTTTCCCAAGGAACACTATGACAAGAACATGCACTTCTAACTTTGAGCCAGTGAGAAGGGAAAGGGTCACCCATACGCTTACACTAGAGTGCTGTGATCTGTAATACTGGGCAGGGCTTTCAGAGAATATACTATCCATGTCTAAATAAAATAATCTAGAAATGGATAGAGCAAAGAAATAGATGATAGCTTAGCTCCTGGTTTGAACAGAGAGGTCATAGAAATCTTAGCATATTTCATACTGTTTGTCTCACTCCCAAGATACCATGTACTGTTACTGCATTATGATAGACCAATCACCAATTTCTGTTACGTCCAACTCTACTTAAATCAGAGGTTTCATTAAGACAATTTCCAGCTCTCTTAACATTGTTCTCTGGGCAAGTTGCTCCATCCACAAGTCAGCACTTTCTTTTACAGAAGGAGGGAGGTGGAAGTCAGGTGGGGGAAGAAAGAAGAGATAGAGAAAAGCAGGACCGGGTGACCCTTCAAGTATGGGGCAAATGTGTGAAATACCTACAATAGAATGTAAGGGTTAAATGATAGCTTTTAAGCCTCAAACTTTTATTTTTCACTCACTCATTATTATTACTGGAAGTCTATTTAACCCCATTTGAATTTTGGAAGATCAATCTGTCCCATTGTTGAAAGGAGTATCTTTTTAAATTCAGGTGAGTGGCATATTCTTAGAATGCCGAATCCCTGGGGGAAATCTTGTTCCTACTCAATGGCCCTTTAAGTTTCAAAGCTGGTTTCTGAGTTTCAGTGTTCATTTTCAGCTGAAAAGACATCAAATAAAGGCTTGTGATGAGTCACTTTTTTTTTTTCTTCAGGAGTGTGGTCATGGGTAGAGTCCTCATGTCCAAGTAGATGGTGCACCTCAGTATGAACTGGACTCATAGGCTTGAAAATACATGCATACAGTTAAACATAGTAAAAAAAGAATGCAGAGTTAGGAGGGAGATGTAAAGGTTGTCAGGAGGAACGGGAGGGAGGAGTGGGTGGTGGCGGGGGCGGGTCATAGGATCAAGAAACATTGTATACATGCATGAAATTTCCAAACAATGCATTGTAAAAGTTGGGGAGGGCAGCTAATTCTATTAACATCTCTAAATTCTGCTTGCTAAGCCATTCTTAAAATGTTTCCCATTAACAGTGTTTTGCATAGCTGCCCAGTCTGTAGCACTGATTTAAACATGACTATATCATAACATCATAGCCATCTAAGGCACAAGGCTACTTTCCCTGACTGCCAAAGAGGCATGCTACTTCAGTCAATCACCAACAGTTCTACCTTTGAGACGACCATGTTTTCCTCATTCAATTGTTCTTTTTCTCTTCACATGCCTTGGATCATTTTTTTTAAAAGATGGGCTATTGAAATCATTTGACTGTCTGGTGTTCTGGTACAAACAATTTCCTACGTTATTAATGTTCTTTGAAAAGGCATTTCCAGCACCCCTCCTCCTTTTACTCTAATTATCTGCAGAGACTCTTTTTGAATCACTCCGTCAACATTAAGAAGATGGCTACAAAGACTGAAGCCCTTGATATGGAATCCCTGATAACCCACACTTCATGCACAATAAAAAGCCAAAGTTTTTTGTTTGGAAAGTTAGCTTAAAAAGAACACTTCTCTCTTGTTGACTAAGTCTTCCTTATTGAAAAGACACTTCTCAGGCAGATAAAGAAATGTATACTCTCTTTTCATTAGGTGTTTAATCTTTGTATTCTGGTGGTGACAAAGAAGTGCCATTAGCACAAGGAGACTCTCTCCTGATGACAGAGGTGGATCCCAGTGAAAGCAAGCCAGTGAAGGTGAAGTAGCAAAGGCTTTGTAACCATAGTTACGCTAAGTCTGAGATTATAAATGTGTTGTCTCTGCTATGAAAGATGCATTAACATTCCTTTAAGTCTGCTCTTGGAAACCTTGTCATCCTGGCTAGTCTGTTTACTCCCTTATCTCTGAAGAGATGGCTAGGCTTAATTAACACTTAAACATTAACCTGGAAGCTATATCACAGGGGTAGGGAGGAGAGAGTACTGTGAATGTGAGCCTCTAGAAACAGCCTAGCCTAACTGTGATCATTATGAAATGTTCAAATTATGAAAGAAGCAAAAATTTTATAATTATAAGAGTTTGCTCCTAGTGTCTCAGAAAAGCCTGGAAATGATCTCCCATGACTTGATATATACACCTGAAATAACTGACGGGTGAAATGCAGAGCTTTGGAAATCAAATCTTAAAATCAAAATGGCAACCTGGTCTGCCACTAATTGTACTTGTGGTACTAGCAGATGTTTGCTTGTCCATGGTTAAAGAGCCTCCACAGCAAACCACTGGAATGATGATGTATTCGTAATAATGAGGTAGGCTATTGTCTTGTGACTAGACTGTCACCATGGTTAGGGAAACTACTGCCTCAGCTATTTTTTCCCATTGAAACAACTGTTCTGACAACCGTGGAATTTTATAATTTGCTTTGAATGGCTGGCTCTTACAAACTGCTGTTTCCATTTTAGAAGAAGGGTATGCTTTGCCTTTCTATGAGCCTCTCTTTCCCCCTCTCTCTTCCTTTCTCCTTCTCTCTCTCTCCCTCTCTCCCCCATCTCTCTTTCAAAGGACATCATATGAGCTCTCTATTATAACACATTTTAAAGGTCAGGAGTTTTCAGATGTTTTTCTCAGTTCACTCTTAACTCTAATGTTAGCCTTACTGGGGACCTTATAAAACTCCTCAGGCTTGCAAGGCAGGGCAATTCTGATGGTCACTGTAGACAGATTCTACTGGTGAAGATGCTCAACTTCACTGAGTTGACTGACAAGTTTTCCTGACAAATTTTTATCTTTCAGATTTTAGTTAATATTCTTCCAGAAAACTCTACTGCTCTGCAAAAAAAAAAAAAAATCCCTTCAAATTCTCCAGTTTCCTCCTCATTTTTTTCATCACTTAGTACCTTTAATTCTCCCTCAAAGGCCATCTTCACCACATTTAAAAGGGTGCAGTGTCAGATGCTTCCTATAGTTACCTAGTTTCCTCAGGACCATACCAAGTGCCTCACACACATCAATGGTTCTATTTCCTAAATGAATAGAAAAAATGTATTAAATGTACACTGCTATTTGGTTGACACCTGCGCAGTTCTGTAAACCCACTTTAGTGGCTATATCTGAGACAGGTATGAGAAATGTGATTTACCGAAATCTGGACCATCTACCTGGGTATACCCACAGTAAGTGGCACTGTCTGCCATCTTGGAGGAAGTCCAAGGATTTCTCCCTATCCCTCCCTGCTCTATTCCACTTCAGGAGTAGTATAAACATAATAGGTCCTGTGCAAGGTCAGAGAGTCCTCCATATGGCAATGGACGAGGCTTTTGTTCTCTTATGTTTCCTTTATATCCAGGAAGAGAAATCTTACCTGAAAAGAGTATTTTACTAGGTTTTATTTCTCAGAATATGATGGGAAATATTAAAACTACAGGTGAGAGAGGAAGATTCTGGATAAACGAATCCTGGAACAAGATTTTATGTAAGGTAGCTCCTCTTCATTCTCAGTATTGACTCTGAATACAATGCCCTAACAGTGTCATGATGGAACACAGCATTGTACAAACGCCTGGTTACTCTGGTTCTTTAAGAATGTGTGTGAACATTCTCACAAAGGATTTATTTTCTCATTTGGAAATTATTTATAATAAAGGCATAATATCAAATAAATACTTGTAAGACAAATAATAAATTGCTTTTCTTGAAGTGGATAACATTAAATTAAATCCAGATTGCTTATAAAATCAGCATGTTGGAAAGAAAACCAAACTTGCAGTCACAGGCCAGAGTTCTAGCACACTTTTTTGTTTTAAATCATCGTGTGCCTGCCTTGAGATTCAGTTTCAACACAGCAGCTCTGAGGGGAACTGAGCGTAAGTGAACTGAACCTTACAATTGTGTGCTCCCAAATACTTGACATGTTCAAAAATTCCAGATGGCTGCTACCAAAGCTGCCTTCTCCATGGGAAGGAAGAGCGGCTGCTTAAACTCAAGATTCAGTATGAGGAGGCTGAAAGCTGTGGATTAGAGGAGAAGTCAGGAAAGGATGTGTATCATATACCCAGTACCGCCCCATAAAGTGCCACAGACTGGGTGGTTTTTAATGAAGCTCAAATTTATTTTGTACCATGTGGCCTATGTTCCCTCTAAAGACTATGGATGCAGGGTGGGGGAGGGGACATTGCCAGGTTTTGTTTAATTTTTATTTCAAGATTTTCATATAGTGTATTATGGTCATGTTCTTTCACCTCTTCCAATGTCTATCTCCAGATTTTCCTGACCCTCTCAACTTTATATTCTCACCCTCTGCCCCCACCCAAAAACATGAAAAACAACAACAATCAAAACAGACAAGCATTTTCAGTTTTTGGTATGAGGTCCAAAAAAGGACATTCTTCTCAGTCTAGCAGTCCCTCAAAATGGTAGTGGCCTTTTAAGGACACTGCCCACAAGCCATCAAGTGTCCAGCCTATGCAAACACTACCTAGGCTTGATGAGTTATGCCTGTGAGACTCTGCTTTCAATTTTAGGTCAGGTTCAGGGCTTTTGAAACCAGAAGTCAATTCACTTCATATTTGAGTGCATAGGAAAGAGGCATTAGTTGAGAGTGCATACCACTCTGGGTCAAATTGGAATTCTAAGAAGAATACATTTTAAAGGAGACATTAGCCAGACATGGCTGCCACACATATGGTTTTCCAACAATTGATGACTAGAACAGGAGTTTGAGAACACAAAGACGACCTGAGTGAGTTGGTGAGACTTTGTCTCAAAAAGAAAGGAGACAAGGAGAAGGAAGACTATTCCCACAACATAAGCCCCTGCTATCTAGATGAAAAGTGCCGACTAGAGTGTATGCGAAAGCTCATTTCTTAAATTAGGACAACCTTCCCACCCCCTACCACATGGAACTGAAGAGATGAAAATACTAAGAAACATCTGGGGAAAATGTAGCTCAGGTAACACGTCCACTAAAAACATGAAATTTAATTATAAGGCTATAGAAAACCCCCACTCTCTAAAATTTTACTGTCATGACTCAGTATCTTAACAGTGGACTGCAGTTTAAGAACCTTGAGGAGCAGACTGCCCTGGGTAACTTGAGATAAATAAGGACAACACTGGAGTTGTCAACATCTGTTGCCACAGATTTAGAAAATTTTAAGCACTGTCAAATTAATGAACATCTGATGGGGGTAGTACTTCTGTGTATATGTTTGTCTTATTGGTTGATAAATAAAGTACTGTTGGCCAATAGGGAAGCAAGTTAGGCAGGACCAGGAGTCAAGGAGGATTCTGGGAAATGTAGTAAAGGGAAGTTTTGTGATTCAGGCAGGAAGTGACATAGCAGGCAGACTCAGAATATAAGCAGGGACAAGCAGGAAATCGCTTCTCTTGGAGCCTCCATGTGAGCCCAACAAGAGAGGATGCATGCTGCCAGCATCTTCGACCAGATATGTCGTTATGAAATATATAGATTAATAATTATGGTTGATACTTAAGACAGGGGTAGCAGATAAAAAATCCTAGTCATTGGCCAGGAGCATTGTACCTACTATAAGTCTCTGTGTATTATTTTGGGTGCCCACATGGCAGCAGGGCTTGGGCGGCTTGGCGGAAAGATTTATCATTACAAGCATCTTTCACAAAGATCTATTTAACTTATTCATATCACACAATATACTATGAATAACTTTTTCAAAAAGAAATTACTTTCATCCTAAAAAGGCTTATACTAATCAGCATACATTGAGGCACAGATTCTTTATTAGACAGAGAACTCTGCACAATCTCCTACAATATACTTAAGAGATTGAATACAATCCACAATCAGGACCTTGTGTATTATCTAGAAGGCAAAACCCTAAGACAAAATTAAAAGAAAATTTGAGCAATCAAAAATATGGCCGGACATGAAGAATGTTGTCATAGACATGTAGGTAGACCAGATGATGAAAAGGAAAACAAATAAATAACAAGCGCAAACTATATGCCTCTGAAGACAAGTGTCATAAGCTTCCTTTTTGTTTGTTTCTTTGTTTGTTTTGAGACAGGATTTCTCTGTGTAGCTTTGGAGCTTGTCCTGAAACTCACTCTGTAGTCCAGGCTGGCCTGGGACTCACAGAGATCCACCTGCCTCTGCCTTCCAAATGCTTCCCAGAGTGTTAAAAGTTTCTTGAACTGCAGTGCAATGAAGGGCTGAATGATGGAGAAAAATCAGAAAGGAATCTCCAAAAACTTTAGGAAAATTTCTACCAGTGAAACATGTATGATATTTAAGTACCAGAAGGAAACAGGCAAACAAAAATGGAAGAAATATATGACATGAAATGGCTGAGAATTAGAAAAGAAAAAAGGAAAAACCCTAGCAATTACTGAGTAATTAAAAACTACAGATTCATTTAATCAAGTTAAAAAAAATAATGGTTGACCAGAAATTCAGCACCAACAAGCCCAAGCCCAAATCCAGAACCAACCCTCATCAAATGGATGAAAACTACAGAGGCCTGCTTACTACATCTGCTGAAGAAAACTGAAGAGCAGAAGAAATTCTTCAAGGTCCCCGTTTGAATTGCTTATAAAAGACTCAGGTAAAAAGGATTGCTACACTTCTCATCAGAAGCCACGTTCACTACAGCAAATAGCAGTGAAAATTTTAGTGTTGAAAGGATGAAAAGACTAACTTCAAATTTTATAGTCACCAAAATGATCATTCAAATTAAGGGAGAGAGACTTCCTCAAACAGAGTAGTTTATCAGCAAGCACTCTACCACACAAGAAATGGAAAAAGATGTTCTTCAAGAAAAGTATATGATAGAAGTACAACCCTGCAGGAAGAAAGAATGCTGAGGAGAGGAGACATGAAGGAATCAGTAAAATTATTTTATCTCTTCACCATCTTAATAGTCACAGTAACAATTTTGAGGGGTGGGTGGTCACAGCACATAAGAAACAACCAGAAATGGGACAAAGGGTCTGAGGCTAAAGCAGGACACTGCCTGAAGGTGAATCTGAAATAGCTAAATTTATATTGCAGAAATTTTAGATAATCACTAATTTTAAGGGACGAGATAAAAAGGAAATAATAAACAATTTTCCACAAAATCAGAGAAGGCAGAGGAAAAAAAGAAAAGGAATAACCAGCCTCAAAATAGAAAGCACTTTCAATGTGATAAATATGATTCTAGCTAGACCATCAGTCAATTTAACTGTAGCCTGGATGCACAGGTTAAGAGGCAGAGAAGGCTGGAAGTGGCTCAGTAAGCAAAGCACTTGCAGCTCATGTATGAGGACATCAGCTCAGATCTCCAGTGTCTCCATAAAAGCCAGGTGAAAAGGTATACCTTTGTAACCCCAGAATGGGTTGGGGAGATGTAAGCAGGGGATCTTACAAGCTAGTCCATCTAAAACAGCAAGTTTGAGGTTCAGTGAGAGATCCCACCTCAAAAACTATGGTGAAGAAATGATTATAGACATATCATCTTCTAGCTTCCACATATGCATACACACACCTGTTCAGTTCATGTACACAAACAAGTCATAACCTGTGAAGCAGATGCTTCAACAATACACCATTGTATTTTGCCTCTCATCTGAGATTGGTAATGGTTGACCAGCACTAATGATTTCTTCCAGAGTGATAGCTTGTACTGACTATGGAGGACCTTAGATGTCGGTCTTGTCAGCAAAATTCTATAAACTCAATGTAGTGGTTTGAATCAGAATGGCCCCATAGGCTCTATTATTTCAATGCTTAGTCACCAGGGAGTGGCACTATTTGAAAATATTAGAGGATGTGTGTCACTGGGGTTGGGCTTTGAGGGTTCAAAAGCCCATGCCAGGCCTAGAGTCTGTCTCTCTTTCTGCATGTGGATCAAGAGGTAGTTCTCAGTTACTGCTCCAGTGTCTGCCTGCATGCCACCATGCTTCCTGCCATGATGATAATGGATAAATCTTTGAAACTGCAGTCCCAGTTAAATGCTTTCTCTTATTCTACTTGCTGTGGTCATAATGACTCTTCACAACAACAGAACAGTATCTGAGACACTCAGTAGCTTTGTGAAGGCCAGAGTAAGGTATACAGTGAATTCATGGCTAGCTTGAAAAACTTAGTGAAAGCAGCTGAAAACAAAATTTAAAATGGTAGCCAAGAAAGTGGCACACTGCTTATCAGCATTCTAGGACAATAGGTCTGATCAGCAGTGTATGAGAAAATAAAAAAATTTTTGAATTAAGAAACTAGTGATTTAGAAAGCCAGTTAGATTTCAGAATTAAGTTCTTTTGCACTGGTGTGAACATAGTTAAATGACACACTTAATATTGAGCACCTTCTTCAGTTGACAATAATGGGTAAACATAACAGAGCTTTTCATCAGCCTTTATTCTACCTACAAAATTTTCTGTTCTTGCTCTTGGTCTGTTCTCCATCTCATCCACTTCAGTCCATACTTAGTAGTCAAAATACTGAAGTACATTCACTCACAAAGCACAGAAACTGGTCAATCACAAGGAATTTTTCTATATATACTTCAAAGAAATATGCTCATCTGCCCAATCAAATGCTTTAAAGTTATCACAGGAAGTCATCAGAAACAAAATCTACAAAGTAGATTGTGGACCCCTCAACCAAACTGATTTACCAACTTTTTTATGTGGGGTAATTATACTTTCATCCTTCTGCCTAATAAGCAATAAAATAAGATTTTATATATATATATATATATATATATATATATGTATATATATATATGTACATATATAACATATATCATATAATATATGTTATATGATAGACATTAAGTTTTATGGAGAATAAAGCACGGAACCCAAATATGGAATTAAGTCTGATAATACAATTTAGAATCTTACTCAAAAGAAACTTAGAGTAAAAATAACACTCAAGAATGAGAACTGGGATAGATTGATAGGGGATGTCCTTCTGATTATGTTTCTCTTATTGGTTGATGAATAAAATACTGATTGGCTGATTGGCCAGGCAGAAAGTATAGGCAGGGCTAGGAGATGAGGAGAATTCTGGGAAACGTAGGCAAACAGAGTCGTCATGTAGAGCCCAGGAAGAGAGGAGGCACAGGGTGTTCTCCGGTAAGCCAAGACCAAGTAGAAATACATAGATGAATAAAAATGGGTTAATGATTAAGACAGAGCTATCCAATAGAAACCCAAGCTACCAGACAACAGTTTTATAGTTAATATAGGGTCTGGGTGCTTATTTGGGACTCAAAGGCAGTGGGACCCTGCGGGGACAAAGATCCTCTAGTTACAAGAGATGGCAATAATTCAGAGAAAATAAATGATGTTCTAGGTGGATGGAACATCTACTATGGAAGCCTCAGTCATGTCCCTGAGATGGCTGATACCAGTGGAGACAAGGAGGGAAAAGTGCAAAGCATTGGGAGATGAAACCCAATGTTATGGATCTAGGCATTTCAGGTGGTTTCTCCATTTTGCAGTTTGGATTTTACTCTGGTTTATGTAAAAGATTCATTAAACACTTCTTAAGAAACAACCACCATGAACATAATTGCTATTTTGTTGTTTTGTTGTTATTGATGTTTTTGTATAGAGGGCAGATTACAGAGACAAAGTACAGAAACATGGGAGACCCACTGCAAGCTATTGCAACAATACAGGCATGGCAAAATCATGTTTTTGATCACTGTCACGGGGGGCGGGGGTGAGCACAAGTTGTCAATTTTGGATGTGATCTCATACAGGACAAAGCAATTTTCTGATACAAAGAAGTACAGTGTGAAAGAACAACAAAAAATGAATGACAGCAAAGCTTCTGCGGTGGCGGGGGTGGGGGTCTGTTTAACTGAGATAACAATGATCACAAGAATTAGAAGCCAGTTGGAGAGAGAAAAGCTATGAAGAATATTGTTTTAAACACACGAAATTTAAAATGCCTGTCAGATTTTGAACTGTTTGTATTAGCAGAGTCTTGTAGATTTGAGTCAAGGGTTCAGTGGGAGAGTCTAGCCAGGGATGTAGAGTTTTAATCTTTTTGTATGTAGATGACATTTTATCCTTGAGGCCAGAAGAAATGACTGCAGAATGTGTCCACAGAAAGAGAAATGATCCAAAGACTAGGCCTTATATAATTCAGAATCTCCTAAATTCCAATCTTCCCTATGTTCTCTTTCTCTATAATTTCCACAAAAATATCCCATAATCATCGTTCAAGAGTTTACCTTGCATGGCAAAACTTCAAATGTGATAGTGATTAAATTAGTGTGGAAATGGGCCAGAAAAATACAAGTAAAATAAATTCAGAGAACCAAAAGTCCATCAGCACACAATGTATTGACAGCAGTGACCACACTGTGATGTGGGGAAAGAATGTTCTTATTAACTCAGGGCTTGGACACACATAAAACAAAATAAGACAAATATGTTCTATCCATCACACGAACACAATGCCAGTCCCACATACATGTGAGGTAAGATGATAATCATCTAAAAGACAGTATGGTAGGATATCTTTATAATACCACTGCAGACAAAATGTAATAAGAAACAAAGGCAATGTCTGTAGGTGAGAGACGGATACATTTGGTGATGAGCTTAAAGTGAATGTTCACCGAAATATACCATCAAGAGAGTGGGAAGGCCAAAGGCCAAGAAGAGAGCTGGAAGGATTCTAAGAACTTGTTTCTTACACACACACACAAACACACACACACACACACACACACACACACACACACACACACACACACACACACACACACACACCCACATAAAGACAGAAAACCCTCATAGGGAACAAGGTCAAGGAAACTGAAAAGACACTCTCCCTCAATACAAGCACACAGATAGTGGTTTTAAAAGGCACAATAAGAAAACTAAATAGAAAAAAATATAAGAAGCCTAAATAAAAAGGAGGAACATTCAAATTAAAGTAACATATAAGAAGTGTTAATAAAAACAAGGGAGCAATTGAACTGGGTATAGCTAGCTACAATCTCTTGAAAAAAATTATCTAAGAATATACACTTTGCAACCTTGTAATTTTACTCTTCAGTATGTAGCTAAAATATTAAGGATCATACACACGGAGAAGCAGGCCCAAAATGATGCACAGCATCATTTTACCACTGTCAAACTGAAAACCCATCATCACTAATAGAATGCTTAAATACTTTGTGACAAATGGGTGCATGGAATGCTGAGTGAAATAAGTAAAAAAACTGAGTGTGTGTGTGTGTGTGTGTGTGTGTGTGTGTGTGTGTGTGTGTGTGTGTGTGCACATATAGCCATTAATTTAAATACAATCTAGAAATGGAGGAAAGTGAAAAATATAATAATATTTAACAATGCAGTCTTAGAAGGTATCAATGAATGTAATTAACTTAGCTCTATTTGGGACCAAATCAAACTGAATTAGAAAAAAGCCCACATTTAATGGATACAATGCTCCTGGATGGAACTTCCAGTGCCCCCAGAGAGAAGATGGGAAAGAGAGACCAGAAAAAACACATATCTACTTTCTTGAGGGGGCAGTTTAAATGCCCAGTGGGAGTAGTCTTGAGCATCTCTGGGGGAGGGTCAACATTTGGTGGGCTTTCTGAGATGCAGCAGGGTTTAGAGGGAGATGAGTAAGGGGCACTTGGGCAGATCGAGGTTTCTCTATAATATTCCAGACTCTTTGGGTATATGGATGCCAGGGGCTGGGGCAAAGCTTTCACAATAACAGTTATTCTACTCGAGAAGGGAGAATCATCTTTGGTTGATGATTCTGCTCTTGTAGGTTTTCCTTGTGCTAATAGATGGTTCCAACCTGTGGTCAGCTCTAACAGGACCTAATGGGTTATTAAAAATTAAAATGAATACATGAAGTTGGGAGGGGGCATATTGTAGGACTTAAGCGGGGAGTTGAAGGGGAGAAATGGTGAAATTTCACAGAGGATGTACCCAAGGTTTTCAAAAATAAAGGCCACTTTTAAAAGCAAAAGAAAAGCAATGGAACAATTATCCATTAAATATGTAATTCAAAACATAGCATCTTCCAAGGTGAAGAGATTGAGAAAGCGCACCAAGAGATCTCCATGTCACTGGCAATATTGTATTCCAGGGGTTTGATAATAATAACCAAAACTTGTTTTGTTTGTTTGTTTTTAAGGTATTTTATTTACTTCTTTACTATTTTTATGTATATTTGTGTGGGTACATTGTATGTGTGCCGTGTCCATGGAAGCAAGATTAGGTATCAGATCCTCCTCCAAGAACTGAAGTTACAGATGACTGTCAGCTGCCGTGTGAATGCTGGGAATTGAACCCTGGGTCCTCTGGAAGAGAAGCAAGTGCTCTTAACCACTGAGACATCTCTTCAGCATCCCCAAACTTCCTTTGTAACAAAGAATTGCTTTCCAAAAAGAAAACTGATTGAATTGGTGACTGAGAGATAAGGTAACACAATTATGTTTTGTTATAGTCATTTTTAACAAAGTCTGCCTCCTTCAGAGTCATGTGATGTATTGCTTTTGATCTTATGCTTACAGCATCATCAAAATTTGTAGCGATGTATCACAGAATAAAACAAGTACACCAACATTGTATTAGCATTTCATGCCAAGAATGAGACAGCAAAATCTCTTCCTTTTGCATGACAATCTGTTTTTCTAATTGAGTATGGCACTACCTGGAAGCACTGGAAGACACACTCTTTTAATCTTAAAATGTAGACTTCCCACCAAACAGATTAGATCCAAATCCTAATAAAAGGCAAATTAAGGGAAAAATGTTTCAATTAAGCCTGGACATCCAGATACATACCCCCATGCTGTGATACAGATTTAGCCTCCATTTTTCTGTCTGAGTCTGAGTGATAATAGGATGAGTGTATTGTGGATGGGATCAGAATGGAGTGAGGGATTAATGGATGATTTCTCAGAATCAGGAAATGAAAAAGTTTCTTCTGGGCCAACCAAAGAGGAGATGGAACACAGAGATTTTTCTTAACATGGCCTTTTTGATTTACAAAAATAATAGCTATTGATTTATGTCTTACTGGGAAATATTTGAAAACTTTATAAATAGCACCAGTCTGGCACTGAAAATGTTGGCTTCTGACTTCAGTGAGGTCACTAGCTAGGCATGTGAGCTCAGGCATGCTGTTTTCTCCTGTGGATCTCTTTGTCTGTGAAGGGAGCAAAGAAGATGGCTTCTGCATTCCTTTCTACTCTGGAGTCTAAAATTATCTATTACAGTGCCGGGGAGACAGCTCAACTGGCAAAACATTGGCCACCTAAGCATGAGGACTGGTGTTCCATCTCCAGAACCCACTTTAAAAATCTGATAGTGTGGAGTATTCCTTAAATCCAGCATGGGGAGGCAAAGATAGGAGGCTCTCTATGACAATGCTGACCAGCTAACACATCCATAGTCAACGAGTCCTGGGTCAATGAGGGACCCTATCTTAACAATAGGACATGCGGAAATGGATGGAAGGAAGAGAGACAGGAAGGGAAGGCAGGAGAGAGAAAGGGAAGGAGAGAGAAAAGGAGGGAAAGACTGAGGAAAGAGGGAAGAAGGAAGGGAGAAAACAAAAGCTGACAAAGGAAGATGGAGCCTGTAGAGGACCCTTGAAGTCACTTCTGTTTCGACATGAACACTTAAATGTACACACAGATATAAACACACAGATATAAATAAGTTATGATGAAAGTAAATCTTCAGTGGAAACAGTTTTACTACTCGGGAAAACCCCAAATATTAGGAGTTTGTTGCATTTGTGACATTAATTCCTTAGCCTATCTTTGACTTTTAACTAGAAAATGAAGTTGATAATACTTTGTATCAGTTGATTTTGGAGAGGTTTGGAAAAGAGGTGAAAATTTCAATAGCGCAGCCTTGAGTTTAGAACATAATCCATTTTTGAAAATAGTAAATGCTAATCAAAGTTAAAACCATCTGCAAGAAGCCCTCTGGAAGGAGGATTCAGACATTTCCCTTCTTCTGACCCGGCACAATTGGGGTCTCAGTCACCACTCAGTACTGCACCATTTCTTCCATTTTGGCCATCTCTCTAACCTCTGCTTTAAATACTGCCTCAAAGTGACATTGTAGTCATGATAATACAAGCCATTTAACTGTCACCAGGCACTGTGCAAGGTCACTACATATAATCTCCAGAGCAACAATGTAAGGCAGGTGTTTCTGCTTGAGGCTTAGGCCATATCATATTTTATTAAATGCCCCCATGACACCTAGCACCATGCCTTGGATACACCAGACCCTCATCACATATTTTGATTGACCGAAACTCAGCAGTGGGTTCCACTCCCTTTCTTTGTAATGTACGTAGTTGTTTGATTTATAAGAAATTTCTGTCCCTGGATGTGGTCAGCTATTGAATTTATGTGTGACAAGGAAACCATAGAGTTTGGCAACTCTATAATGATAGATGATGTGTGATTCATTTGGGGGATGATAAACATTCTCTACTCAGATTTTGAATACCTGGGTCTATAGTTAGTTAATCGAGTCTATGCATGGCTGAACATAGAGGTTCAAAGGACTTTACTGTAAATTACTCCATTGTGTGTTTTCAGACACTGTCCTGTCCCTTATTGATAGTATTTTCTGTAGCCACTGCTCAAAAGTAGGAGACAAACAAATTCTAGAGTTTATTCCTCTTAAAAGAAAATTTGTAATGTATGAAGCCAGGTCTAAACTGGAAGAACCAGGACAATGTGACCCTTTGAGCGGATAGGATATACCCACAATAAGTCACATCTCTCTGTAACATGAGGGAGGTTTGAGGTTGGGCACACAGCAAGTGACTCTAAAGAGTGTGCATTTCTTAAAAGAAGTGTTGAAGCAGGAATTAAAGATGGTTCTGGGCAGAACTAACAGACAGGTCACAGGGCAAGACCCAGCAGATGTCACAGGGGCCATCGGCCAGCTGCTCCCAGCCATCTACCCCATGGTCCCGCTCAGTTGCTTCCTACTCAAGTAAGGACTCTTTGCCTCCTGACCTTGGCTTTAAGTACCCAATGGATGTTTTTCTTCATTCCCTGCGAAATCACATGGATCTAGGCAGAGGTGGGGGTAGGGGAGAGGTATGGCAGTTTCTGAACAACTGCAGCTTCACTAGTGGGAGAAATGGTCCCGTAAATCCTTTCAAAGGGCGCCCACCATGTCTGAGAGTCGGAAGGGGCAGCCAGTGACATGAATACGATTATTGTAATGGAGCAAAATGTGTGACCCGACAGGATTCCGTTAAACCCAGCAAAAGGGAATGCCACAGTTAACCCAACTCCTGGGGGAGCACTAAACCTCAAGCAGACTTACTAATTAGGGCTTCTAAGGGGCACGGAAAAGTAGGGGGTTTTCTCCATTACAGAGACAGCTCCATTCTAACCAATTGCTTTGCACGGGGGGCAACTCCTGCTTCTTTCTTTCTTCTTGTTTAGCCAAACAGTTTTGAGTTACACATTCACAAGGTCCCTGTTGTGCTAGCCCTTTCCATTCTAAAACAGAGCCGGTGGAAGGATTTTAAATACATCAGTAGGTGGCGCTCGTTCTTTTAATTTATTTTTCACCGTTGGTCCCATATGTAATGAAAGACCCAGACCTTTTGAATGAAAGAGTAAGGATTTTAAAAATGAAAACACATACACAATGTCCTCTTCTAATTGAAAGGGTATATTGTGAAATCATTACTGTCACAAGACATTTGTGTTTCAGGGAAATGTACATATATATATATATATATATATATATATATATATATATATATATATATGTCCCTAAATTGACTTTAGCAATTTGAAAGTGATAGTGCACATCTGTGTTCAATAACTTCTTGTTGGTAACCGGTGTTTAATATTTCATGTCAAATCAGGAAGAGTGATAGAAAGCTCTGGAACACAGCGGCGGCTGGCATTCCCGTAGCACAGCCTGCCCTTTGTCATACTCACCATAAAGAAACCTGCTGTAGCAAGGATGGAAACTGCACCAGAGTGACTCCTTTCTTGGACCTTACATAAACTTCCAGAATACACTGTCTCTATTTTCTTTTAGAAATATGTCTATAAGCAAAACGGCTAAAGGACTTCCCAAGCTCATTATTTATTTAAGTGGGAAAGAGGGGGAGTGTATGTTGGTGGGGAGAGAGCTCTTGGAAGAAATTACAGCAGAATAAATCATCTTCTAGAACAAATCTTACCTTTGTTTTCATCAGTCCTCTTTCTTGCCTAGTTGGTATGCTGTGATGTGAAGGAGCTTGGTTGCCAATGGAAACATGCCTTCCGATGGCTCACAATGAACTCTGGATAGTATTTTAATGTTAGTAGTTGAGCAGGGTGGGACAGGGAGCAGAAAGCAGTGAGGGATAACTTTTGAATAATTTTAGGCTTCTTTCTCTGCATCGTCTTCTGTGTGCAATCAGAACTCTAAATACAGCATCGTCTTTCAAACAAATGTGGTAAAAGACAATTGCAAATACAGTGGTTCTCCAACTGTCTAAAAGACTAGCCCTGAAAATCCCCACATTGACCTGCTGCTCAGGGTTGGTGGGGCTGAGATCAGCATCTTCTGTCCACTCTTAATAATGCAGGGTCAGACCATTGGGTTTGCTTTGACTAGTAAATGATGTAAAAGAAAGAGGGTGTTTGAGATCTAGACACGTAGACACAGCTACACTTGAGGGACTGTGTAGATGGCAACCTTAATATATGCTCAGTGATAAGGGGGTGTCCCTTAGAAGGGGCAGTCCTTATGTGGACAGGAGCTCTTCTACGTACTAAAGAGAGAATTCTAGGTCTTGAAGGAACTTGGAGGGTGAGTGATTTGCCTATGACATGAATTTACCTAGTTTACACTCAAAATGGGAAAGGTAAGATTAAGCAAGTATTTTATTTTGTAATGGTCCCAACTCTTATAATACGGAGAAAACAAAGGAGATGAAACTGCAATATGTTCAGCGACTTATACATTCTAATTTTATATCCCTCCAAATGTGTATCTATCGGAAAACATTAAGTAACCAGATAAAATAAGGGGCACAGAAGAAGTATCTTCCCTTGGTTTCCAAATAATATTGACATTAGCCAATAGTGTAATTCTTCATGTTTTGCAAATATATGAATTTGTTATTACAAAATTCCAGTGTTACTAGAGCTGTCAAGGAAGTGTGAGGTCTTTCTTATTTGAGACAGAGAATAAAGTACTGTGTGGTTATGTTTGTCCAAAAAGTCAAACAAATAGCAAAGAACCATAGATCCAGTGGCCTTGGAACCACACTCTAATAAATTGTCTCTTTTCCAGTGGAAGAAGCTATGGTACTGTATCAGACTTAGAAACTCAATGTGTTCCAGGCAGGGAAACAAAGCAATCTTTCTGGCAGATGATAAAACAAAAGAAAAATGCAGGTAATAAACATAGGAAGGTATAGCTTTCTCTTTCTACAGCTGCCAGTGTGATCAGCTGTAGGGCTTAGCCTGTTTCCTATATAAGCTTTAAGTACAAAGCCAGCTATCATGCCTAGTTAAAAGGGTGAAAGAAAAAAGATGTCATCGCTCAAGTGTTTTCCATGTAGTGTATGCTTCTTAGTCATCAGTCTTAGATATCAATGTTCAATGGAAATCTCCACATTTACAGTAAGAATCAGGTCCTTCATTTTCTCTGTTCTACAACTAAGCCTAGGTGATTTAATGCCCCTATACACATTCATTTGTGAGCCATTGACCCTTCTTGCCAAACATCATGGTGTTGAAGTCAGGGGTATAAGCAGAACTTTATGACATATTGAGAGAAAACCATCTTTCTAGGGACACATTAAAATGCCCCATCTGTCTCCTCACTATTGAAAAAGCCTCAGTGCCTCCATTAGGATTCCAGCATTCAGAAAGCTGTTCTTCTTCATCTTATTAGACACATGTTCCTGCTACCTAACTCCAAATCAGAATCATCTTCCATATATAAAAGAGTTCTGCATCTCAGTGGCTTGTTTCTGCTACCTATTTCATTAACCTTCACTTGAGTTCTTTTGAATTTGAGACACTGATCACCTTTTAAGTAAAAAATAAAATATGTACTTGCCTATTTCTTGCTCCAACATTTGGTTGAGCTGTGTCTGCTTCTTTCTGAACCTTCCTCTTTGAAGTCCATGGCTATGAAAGGAGGCAGTGAAGAGTTGCAGAGTGTCATCCTAGACAAGTTACCCAGTGGAGCAGTTGCTCCTTAAAAATGACAGGAGCAAAGGGCTTCACCACAGGGAGGTGTGTGTGTGTGTGTGTGTGTGTGTGTGTGTGTGTGTGTGTGTCTGTATGTATGTATATGTATGTCTGTATATGCGTGTATATATATGCGTGCATGCATGTATGTATATGTGTATGTGTGTATGTGTATATGTATATATGTGTCTCTATGTGTGTATGTATGCATGTGCGTGACTATTTTCTGTTCTTGTATGGAAGTATGTATTTGTCTATGTGTGTCTCTCTGTAAGTATATACATGTATTGGAATATGCCTGAAGGAATGCCAATTTGATTTTCACTTTTTAGTAGTCTTTAGCAACATTTTCCCCAAGTTCAACATTTTGTTTGAACTTTAGGATTATTCATAATTTTTACTCTGATTTTATTAAAATTGTTTCTTTCATCTTTCTTATCGTACTAGAATTTTACAGTTCAGATATTTTTCTTCTTCAAAATGTCTTTCATCAATAAAAATTCAAAATTGTTTTGAAAGTTTGCTTTCATGCAGCCTTCACTCTTCATTCCTACAATAACAGACATGAAGACATTGAGCCACTGCTAATCAGCTTGCAGCAATGGTCATGTACACTGTTTGTTGGCCCATCTCAGTGATTTAATAAGAACTAGGAAGAGGGTAGTATTTTTCCAATATTTAGAGAGAAGGGAACCTTGGTACAAAGAATCATATTTATCTATCCCTGCAATTCAACCTTTTGCCAGAACTCCCATTGGATTTATTTGGATAATTTTGTCTTTGAATACTTACACAGAACCATTTGAGAGCTATTTGAAATAGAAAAAAAAAAACAGCTTCATACCTCCAAAATGCAAGAAAACAAAGAAGCAAGTAATTCAACCTGTTATCCAAATTCCCTAACCTCCAGTATGGCTGCCTTGTCATTTGGCTTCAGAGTGCCCTGGCCAACCCATGCAAGCACTGCTTGTATTGATCATTAGATAGCATTGTCAGCTCTACTTGCTGAACATGTTTCTTTTCCATGAAGATTTATGTGCAAAATGAGAAATGAACTGTATCTGTAGCAGTGCATTTGGGATGCCAACACCACACCCAGAGAAGGTCACAAGAACAAGTGTGTGAAAGAGAATATTACCTGGCAATGGATTTTAAGTGAATGGACTCTCCTTCAGTTTTTTTAGACTGTGCTTGGTGGTTTTAATAGTCAACTTAGTATAACCTAGAATCACTTAAGAAGGGAGTCTCAACAGAGGTATTAACTGATTAAATTGACTTACAAATGTACTTGTAGGGGGTTGTCTTGATTGTTCTTTTGTAGGAGACCCCAGCCTACTGTGGCTGCCATCATCTCTAGAGAGGCAATTCTTAACTAATAAGAAAGCTCAATGTTTGTGAGCCAGCTAGCAAGTTCTTCATGGTTCCCACTGTGCTTGGAGGTGAAGTGACTTCCTGCCAAGTTGGTCTGCCTTGAGCCCTGACCTTGACTTCCTATAGTGATGGACTGTGACCTGTGATTGTAATCAATAAACCATTTCAAATCCCAAGTTACTTTTGGTCATGGTGTTTGCCATAACCTTAGAAAGGAACTGTAGAAGAAGCATGCTGCTTTTGCTGAATGGAGTACACATCTGCCCTCCTCACCAAAATCTATTTTCTAAAAGAATTTTTGAACTGCATTCACAAATATTTATCACTGGAAGTCCATTTTCCTCTATCATAGCAATGAGAATCAAAGCCCCAGTGAATATCCTACCCATTCAATAGAAAATAAATACTACTGTGATTTCTCTCACTATACATTAATGTCTCATGTTAAATGAATTATACCTCATGAAGTCTTTCTGGTGACATTTTATCAGCATAGAATTTCCACAGCTATATACATTGTTGCACACATGAGGCGATTGTCCCTTACTGTTCTGTATTATTAATTACTCAAGATGTAACACATTATGTTTCCATGACAAGCCTTTGTGTGAGTATTGTGTAGTTTTCTTTAGGTGGATTTTTAAGTCAGGGATGCTTAGTTACACAGCAAGTACTATTATACTTTAAGAAACCATGTGTTTTTCAAATCCCTGCACAAATTAGCCACTAGATGAAAAAATGGGCTCTGCAGAGATATACCCTCACCACCACTTGGCATTTTCTTAATTTCCACCACTTCAGTGGGTTGATAATTGGTTTTCATATTGATAGTATATAGATGGATAGATTTATAGAGATAGACAGATGGATAATATAAGGACAATAGAAAAATAAATGATCGATATAAAGATAGATAGTATAGATGACTGGTGAATAAAATAGAAATGATGGGTGATACATATTAATGTTTTATAGACAGATAAATGACAAATGACAGTTCTATATAGATGATAAAAACCATGCCATAAATGATATGGTATGTTATAGACAGACAGAAAATAGATAGATGATAGATAGATAGATAGATAGATAGATAGATAGATAGATAGATAGATAGAAAGATAGATAGATAGATACATATGATGGACGATGGATATAATGGTTGATGGATAGATGGTAGATATAGATGATAGACTGAAACATCTACCAGCCAATGACTTGGCTGTGATTTTCTTAATGGTCATGGTTTTAAGAATAAAGTTTTAATAAAAAAACTTATTCTTATTTTATGTGCATTGGTCTTTTGCCTGCATGTATGTCTGTGTGAGTATCTCAGACTATGGAGTTGCAGAAAAGTTGTGAGCTGCCATGTTGGTGCTGAGAATTGAACCCAGATCCTCTGGAAGAGTAGTCAATGCTCTTAAACACTGAGCCAATTCTCCAGCCCCAAGAGTAGAAGATTTTAAGAAAGTCAAATTTATCACATTTTATTGCTTATTATTATAATGCCTTAAGAAATTATTTTACTAAAGACTTTTGTCTGTGCTTTTATCTACATAATTCTATCATACTATTTTTTGTTTAAATCTATCAAATATTTTAAGTGAATTTTTTTTCCTTACAAACATCCAATTTCCTGGCATTATTTGTTGAAAACACTAGCCTTTCTCTATTGAAATATTTTGGCCTCTTTGTGAAAAGTCATTTGATCATATATCCATTGGTTTATTTTTGGACTGCTATTTTTTCTGTTAAATCTATTGTCTATTCTTATGCCAGTTTCACCCTTTGTCACAGCTTTGCAACAGGCGAACCAACATTATTCTTCTTGCACTACATTCATTTGGCAATTCCAGGCCCTTTGATTTTTCACAGGATTTTTAAAAATAGATTGCCAAATCTAATTGTAAGAGCCACTGGAATTTTGGGTTAGATTGTGTAAGTCTATACATCAGTCAGAACAATATCTGCTCTTGCAACTTAGGAGCATGGCACTTTTGTGCATTTGCTTGCATCTTTGTTTTTTTTCAAATGCTCCTTGAATATCTTAGAGTTCAGATTTTACCTATATTTTAAAAAGACTTTATTTTAGAACATTTTAGTTTCTGAGGAAAAAAATAACGCAAGAAGTAGCAATTTTCCACCAGGTCACAGCCCTTTTACCTGCCCCTACCCTCCTCCATACACATAGCTTCCTCCATTGTCATCATTTTCTTTCACAGTGACACTATCACATTATAATAATCCAAAATCCATGGCTCACATTAGGGTTCATTCTCAGGGTGTTGCATTCATGTTTAGACTCCTTCACAGTGAAGGCTATCAGCTACTAACATACTTCAGAAAAGAATCCCAACCTCTTGAAGGCCTCTGTGCCTTGTCTCTGTTACCCTTTCTCCACCCTTCTATGTGTCTTCCTTAGAAAGGCATACAGTGGGAGTTATATGGTATACAGCTTTCCAATCAGACTTTGCCTTAGTCAGATGGCTTTAAGTGGCTTCCCTATTTTTTCTTGGCTTAATATCTCATTTCCTTTTAGTGAAACAGCAACCATTGACTAGACATTGGATACTCTAGAGCTTATACACTCATCTGCCCAAGGAATGATCCTTGATTCTCTTCAAAACGTACATATTCATAAATTAAGGTGCTGTGAACATTTGTGGCAAGTGTTTTGTTTTGTTTTGGTTTGCCTTTTAGTTTTTCCGAGACAAGGCTTCTCTGTGTAACAGTTCTGGAACTCACTTTTAGACCAGGCTGGCCTCAAACTCACAGAGATCTGCCTGCCTCTGCCTCCCAAGTGCTGGGATCAAATGTGAGTGCCAGCACTGCCCAGCTTGTGGCAAGTGTTTCGTGGAAACGTAAAATTTCACCATTTTGGGCACTACACAAGGACTGTAGCTCTGGGTAAGAGTGTTTGTTTTTAAAAAGAGCTGTTACACTCCTTTCCTCAGTTTCAGACCTTTTTGAAGTAAATTCCTATCAGCAATAAGGGGCACCCTTGTACTAGCATCATTTGGGATGCTGACCCTGTCAGGACTTGGACCACACAAGTGTGTCCTTTCCCTGATGACACATGATAGAGATCTTTTCAGATGCTGATTTCACCGTCTACACTTTTTTCTTGGTGAGATATAGAAGAACTTAGGGGTACTTTTTAATAGGATTTGTGATAATTCCTAATAATACTTTCTTTTAGGCTATGGCTTCTGTTTTTATTATATTGACATTGACTTTCTCAGGCAAATAATGACAAGTACTTTACTAAAGTGAAGTTTATCAAGTCTTTTGTTTCTGCACCGTGGGTGTTTGTCTAGAGAGGCACTGCCTAGCTGTAGTCCATGTGGATGTTTCCCTGTTATTGTCTAGCTGTTTTACAGTTTTGGGCTTTTCCTTTAGTTCTTCCATCCTTTTCAACTTAATTTTGGCAGTGGGTGGAAGTTCTGGGTCTACATTTACTTGTTGCATGGTTGCAGAGTCCATTATTGAATAGATGACCTCATCTCTACAGTATTTTCTTAGTTTCTCATTGAAAATGAGAAAATTGAAGCTCATTGACTATGCCAATGGAGGTTGAGTCTATTTCTGGTTTCTTTATTCTGTTTCTGTTATGTATTTGATCACTGAGTCTTCATTCCTGTGATTTTGTACTGGAGTAGTACGAGTGTTTCAGGTTTGTTCTCATTCAGTGTTATATGCCTCTCCTCCATCGTTTGCATCTTCTCTGATTATTTCCTTGCTTGGGAGCTATATGTATATGCATGTGCATCTATACTCACAGCTGTGAATGGAGTCCAGAGGCCAATGTTGAATATTCACCTCTATCACTCTCTGCATTTGCATTTTTGAGGCATAGTCTCTACCTGAACTGGAAGCTCATCGATTTTTCTAGACTGGCTGCATAATGAAATTCAGGGCAGGCAACAACCTGGCTCAGCTCCCTCCACCAGCCAGGAAGCACTGAGGATAGAGAGGTGTACCATTGCACCAGCATTTAAATGTGGGTTCTTGAGATTTAAACTCATGTTTTCACGTTTCTTTGGCAGACACTTTAACAACAACCACGTACCATACCACATTTGCATGTTCACATACTTTTTAGGTTGTTTGTCAATGGCCTGAAAAATGACCTTGAATTGATCAGCTTTGCTTACATGAATATATCAAATTGGAAAGAAATAACACGAGAAATATATAGTTCTTTTAACTATCAACAGACATGAAGTATCTCTTCAGCTGTCTGCTTCTTCCTTGTTATATTTCATAGAAGTTTAGTGAGTTTCTCATGTGGATAGTATACATAGCTTTATTAAATTTGTAACTTTGCATTTCAATTTTATGGTATTAATACAAATGGCATTTAAACTCCAAATTCTACTTGGTTACCATAAAATGCAGAAAAGCAATAGCCTTTAGCCTTTTGTGTATTTAGTTTTCACCCACAAATATTTTTATCATAGTTCATTTCTTATGTAAGATGCTTATATTGTAAGTCTAGGGTTTTACACACAGACTTTCAGTAATTTGTGATGAAAAACACTTTGAGTCTTAGGACTTCAGGTACAATACTGAAAATTGATAGTGAGAAAGGGTATCTTTATCTTGCTCTAGATATTAGTGGGAAATGTTTGACTTTTTGTTATTAATCACTACATTAGCTGTAGTTATATGAAGGTAAAACATATTTTATATACATGTTTTTAAATTTATCACTAAGTAGTTTCTGTCTTTGATGCTACTATAAATGAGTATGATTTAAATTTAAAATCCTTGCCACACTCATAAAGGAAACCAACTCTCCCTTCTCTAGCAGCCATCAATGGTCCATACCCTGCCATAGGCTGGGCAGCTAGGGGTAGGACAATGCACCCCTGCCACACCTTTGCTGGAATATCATCTGACTCGATCTTATGCAGGTATGCAAAGCTGCTGTGAGTCCTAACAAGTCCAGGAGACATTGTTTCACTGAATGTTTCCCCCTCAGTTCTGACCCTTCCCACCTTGCTTACCCATCTTTTACAATGTCCCTTGAGCCTTGAGGGGAACAATGTAGCTCCCCCATTTATGACCAAGAACTCACCTGACACTTATTTTTTATACTTTGACAAGTTGTGAATCTCTGTATTAACAGAAATCCAAGGCAAATCACTAGCTACCCTCAAAGTAATTCTTTGACCACTCAACTCTGTATTAGTTAGGCTTCTCCAAAGAAACAGAAATTCATTTTTACCTCTGTGTCTTTAGCTAGGAATTTCCCCCATTGAGCTTAGACTCCCTACCTTCTAAAACTGGATAAGCCACTTTAGTCTTTATTGTTCTTGTTATATTTGGGTCTTCAATTGAATACATGAGGTCCACGTGCATTAAGGAAGACAATCTACTTGAAACACACTAATTTAACTACCACTATCACTTTTTGAAGATTCGAATGTAATTTTTAAACAAGTTTCTTTATGCCTATTATTTCTTTGAAACATATTCTTCAGGGTGGATCATTCAACTTCAAAAGTCACAATTCACAAGACTTCCTTCCAGATGAATCTTCAGTGATCCTCCCCACTCTAATGAAAAGTTCGAAATCCTCAAAATGGCCTGCCATGCTCTGTGACTTCATGCTTTCCCATCATTTTTAGCTTTGTGTTTTGTCCTTTCCTGCCTCCCTCACATTACAACACTGGCCTTCTCTGTGTCCTGAATATATTTTACCATCTAAGAGCTTTCCTGTACATAACCATATGTGCTATTTCCTCTGCTTGGATAGAGTTAACTATTTTCTATTCATGCATATTTTCTTCTCTTCCCAATACCTGTTGGTATCTACATGATTCCAGAAAAAAAAAACTTTTTTATTATTATTATTTTATTTTTTATTAGTTCAAATTGGGAACAAGCTTGCTTCAGATGTCAATCCCTTCTCCCTCTCCCTCCCCTCCCCCCAACATCCCACCTGCCCCTAGCCATCCCCCACCCACTCCCCAGGCAGGGTAAGGACCTCAAAGGGGCTCCCCAAAGTCTACCACATCATCCTCGGCGAGGTCAAGAGAGCATCCCTTCATATGGGATGGGCTTTCAAAATCACTTCTTTTTTTTTTAAGACCGTACATATTTAATACAGTGTGCTACCCATGTACAAGTGGAAAAAAAATAAGTTCATCATTTCTAGAACAATATGGCTATTAATTTTTGTACAATGCCAACTGAACACAGTAAACTGGGATACTTTTTTCCAAAGTTGACAGCACAGCTAAAGTTTCCCAAAAATTTAAATTATATATATATATATATATATATATATATATATAAAAAGACCAATAATGGCAGTATGTTATGCATCAATAGCAGCAACAGCTTTTCCAGGTTCTGCAGTCATTTAAACAAAATTGTAGAGACATCCATTACTCTCTATTTAAAAAAAAAGTAAAAAACAAAATCCCAGAAAAACAGCACAGTTCTGTTACCTTTGTGGTACCTGGCACCATTTTTTTAAAAATTAGCTTCTCAGTCATCATCTGGAAGGAAACCATTCTGAGCAACATCATTAAAAACAGCTCTGATAAAGCACGGTCATTACTATGTATCATAAAGGTCCACATATGAGTGAGTACATATCATGTTTGTCTTTTTGTGATTGGGTTACCGAGCTCAAAATGGTTTCTTTGAGTTCCATCCATTTTCCTGCAAATTTCACGATTGCATTGTTTTTTGTTTTTTTTTTCTGCTGAGTAGTACTCCATTGTGTAAATGTACCACATTTTCTGTATCCCCTAAGTAGGCGTGGCTACAGGTTGGTAATCGGTTTTTATAGTGTCTTATTAGATCTTTTTTACTATCTAAAGATTGTACATAATTTGTATCTGACATTGGAGGAATATTAATCTGAGTATTTTATTGCTGTAAGGGATCATGACCCTAGAGATTTATAGCTATATCTGCCATGTATGGTTTTAGTATCCCTTTTTGTCCTTCCGATCCAATGTAGACAATTGAGTTAACATTCTGTTGAACTCTAGAGTTCCAATTTTTAAAAATTGTGCATTTGCCTCTCTAAGAGGCCATTTTTGAGGCCAAGTTTTTTGGGTAATAATAGTTACATCCGCCCCAGTGTCTACTAAGCCAGAAATAACTTTATTATTAATTTTCATTTTCAACTCAGGCCTTTTATCATTAATAGAAGCTTGTCAAAATATGTGTTTCTCATTTTGTCTATTTACATTTGATTTTTTATCAGTATTTAAACTACCATCTAGAGCAGTATCATTTTTCACAATAGGCAAAGAACTATCTATTGGTCCTGTGAGAGATTGTCTCCCACTGCTATTGGGAATGATCCGACCTTTCTCGATGTGGGGGACTTCTTGAGGCTCCCTTCGGGATTTCCCTACCTTAACAGGTTTCCTTGCATGTCCCTGGTCGATCTACATTCATTGGTCCAGTGTCTGCCCTTATCATATCTTCTACATAAGCCAGAAGGCAGTGGTCTTCTGTATGAGGCATTGTCAGAATTTGTTTGTCTACAATTTCTCTTAGTATGTCCCATTTTACCATAGTTGAAAATTCTAGGTTCCTGGTGCCTTTGTGGTCGCCAGGGAAAGGCTCTTCCTACCCAAGGTTTTGGTTCATAGTAGTAGTAACCTCTAACCTCTTGGTACTTATGTTGACCTCTGTAAGGTGCTTCTCCTTGTCAAGCCCTTACATCCTCATCTCTAGAACTTTTAATTTCTTATTGTTGTTTTAAACCTTTGGAGATGGCTTCTCCTACCGAAGCTCTAGTATCTTGTACTAGATTGTTTGTCAAAACTCAGGTGTTCATAGGTGTGTGGGTTAATTTCAGGGTTTTCAACTCTATTCCATTGGTCTACCTGTCTATTTTTGTGCCAATACCAAGCTGTTTTCAGGACTATAGCTCTGTAATAGAGCTTAAAGTTAGGGATGGTGATGCCTCCAAAAGTTCCTCTATTGTATAGGGTTGTTTTGGCTATCCTGGGTCTTTTTTTTTTTTTTCTCGATATAAAGTTGAGAATTGTTCTTTCAAGGTCAGTGAAGAAATGTGTTGGGATTTTGATGGGGATTGCATTGAATCTGTAGATTGCTTTTGGCAAGATTGCCATTTTTACTATGTTGATCCTGCCTATCCAAGAGCATGGGAGATCTTTCCATTTTCGGGTATCTTCTTTAATTTCTTTCTTTAGAGACTAAAAATTCTTATGGTACAGGTCTTTCACTTTTTTGGTTAGTGTTACTCCAAGGTATTTTATGTTATTTGTGGCAATTGTAAAGGGTGATGCTTCTCTGATTTCTTTCTCCACCAATGTGTCATCCGTATATAGTAGGGCCACAGATTTTTTTGAGTTAATCTTGTATCCTGCACTTTGCTGAAGGTGTTTATCAGGTGTAGGAGTTGCCTGGTTGATTTTTTCGGGTCACTTATGTAGACTATCATATCATCTGCAAATAGTGAGAGTTTGACTTCTTCCTTTCCAATTTGTATTCCCTTGATCTCCTTTTGTTGTCTTACTGCTCTAGCTAGAACTTCAAGGACAATATTGAAGAGGTATGGAGAGAGTGGACAGCCTTGTCTTGTACCTGATTTTAGAGGAATTGTTTGAGTTTCTCTCCATTTAATTTGATGTTGGCTGTTGGCTTGCTGTATATTACTTTTATTATATTGAGGTATGTTCCTGTTATCCCTGATTTCTCCAGGACCTTTATCATTAAGGGATGTTGGATTTTGTCAAAGGCTCTTGTGGCATCTAGTGAGATGATCATGTGATTTTTTGCCTTAGTCTGTTTATATGGTGGATTACACTGATGGATTTTCATACGTTGAACCATCCTTGCATCCCTGGAATGAAGCCTACTTGATCGGGATGGATGATTTCTCTGATGTGTTCTTGGATTCAATTTGCCAATATTTTATTGAGAATTTTTGTGTCAATGTTCATGAGGGATATTGGTCTGTAGTTCTCTTTCTTAGTTGTGTCTTTGTGTGGCTTGGGTATCAAGGTTATTGTGGCCTCATAAAAAGAGTTTGGTAATGACCCTTCTGCTTCTATTGTGTGGAATACTTTGAGGAGAATTGGTTTTTAGCTGTACTTTGAATTTCTGGTAGAATTCTGCACTGAAGCCATCTGGCCCTGGGCTTTTTTTGGTTGGGAGACTTCTAATGACTGCTTCAATTTCATTAGAGGTTATAGGTCTATTTAAGTTGCTTATCTGTTCTTGATTTAATTTTGGAAAGTGAAATCTGTCCAGAAAATTGTCCATTTCCTTTAGATTTTCAAATTTTGAGGAATATAGGTTTTCAAAGTATGACCTGATGATTCTCTGCATTTCCTCTATGTCTGTTGTTATGACCCCCTTTTCATTCCTGATTTTATTAATTTGCATGTTCACTCTTTGTTGTTTGATAAGTTTAGATAAAGGTTTGTCTATCTTGTTGATTTTTTGGAAGAACCAACTTTTTGTTATATTGATTCTTTGTATTGTTCTCCTAGTTTCCATTTTATTGATTTTATCCCTCAATTTGATTACTTCCTGGCATCTGTTCCTCCAGGTTATATTGGCTTCTTTGTTTTCTAAAGCTTTCCATTGTACTGTTAATTCTCTAGTGTGATCATTCTCCTGTTTCTTCATGTGGGCATTTAGCGCTATGAACTTTCCTCTTAGCACTGCTTTCTTGTACCTATAGTATCCCATAGGTTTGGAAATGTTGTGTCCGCATTCTCATTAGATTCTAGGAAATCTTTAATTTCTTTTTTTATTTCTTCCTGAACCCATGAATTGTGCAATTTGGCGTTACTTAATTTCCATGAGTTTGTAGGTTTTCTGTAGTTCTTGTTGTTGTTGAATTCTAATTTTAAAGCATGGTGGTTTGATGAGACACAGGGGGTTATTTCAATTTTTTTTTTGTACTTGTTGAGGTTTGCTATGTTGCCAAGTATGTGGTCTCGATTTTAGAGAAGTTTCCATGTGGCACTGAGAAGGTGCATTGTTTTGTATTTGGGTTGAATGTTCTGTAGATATCTGTTAAGTCCAATTGCGCCATAACTTCTATTAGTTCTTTTGTTTCTTTTTTAAGTTTCTGTCTGGTGTTCCTGTCCAGTCGTGAGAGTGGGGTATTGAAATCTCCCACTATAAGTGTGTGCTGTTTTATGTGTGATTTGAGTTTTAGTAAAGTTTCTTTTACAAATGTGGATGCCTTTGTATTTGGGGCATAAATGTTCAGAACTGAGAATTCATCCTGATGGATTTCTCCTGTGATGAGTAGGAAATGACCTTCTTCATCTCTTTTGACTGATTTTAATTTAAAGTCCAATTTGTTGGATATTATGATTGCTACCCCCCCCTCCAACTTGTTTCTTGGGTCCATTTGATTGGAAGATCTTTCCCCAAACTATAATTCTTAGGTACCATCTGTCTTTGAGGTTGAGGTGAGTTTCTTGTATACAGCAGAAGGAAGGATTCTGTCTTCTTATCCATTCTGTTACCCGGGTGTCAGCAATGTCCGGGCATGCCTGGTCCCGCTTGCAGGCAGAGCTGTCACTGGGCCTCGGGGTGTCAGATCTCGTTGCAGAACTCAGTATGGTCATTTGTGTCAGATGACTCTGAGCATCGATGATGAGCAGGAGCCAGAAACAGCCCCTGGCCTACCTGGGCTGGTGGATTGAGGCCGGGCTGCCTCTGGGTGTTCGGTGTTTGGAACCCACTGCCACCAAACTGGGTCCAGCTCGAAGGTCGCTTGCATCAGATGACTCAGAAAAGAAACTTTTTAAGTCACAGGAAAACTCTCCTTTACTGATAGAACTCAACTTGCCAACAACAAAGCACACACTCTTTATATTAAAATTTACATACAGAGCTACACTAATGTATTTACATACTAGCCCATGTTCATCTTTTCATAATCAGACTGAAAGTGCTCTATGTATAGAGAAATTCTGTTTGTTTATATTTTTAATTCTTGTTCATTGGGCACACAAGGAATGTCACACACTTAAGAATGTGCATAGCACAGGAAGGAACAAGCAAAATACCTTGAGTAAGCAACTGTGACCTAATATATTCTGCTAAAAATGATGGCATCACCCCAAATGCTTCTCTCTTCACAGTAATTACTTATTCTCTGTTAGGCTCATTCATTGTTTTTTTTTTCCAACCTGTCATTTTAATTTTGAGAATTAAAATTGACATATTTTAACTCTGTCAAATATAGCATTGAATCGAAATTCCTAGAGAAGAAAACCATAGCTCCAGGAATGCCTCAAAGCTCTTAGTGCCTCAAAGCTCAGCCTCTGACAGATAGCAATGGAGACAGCACTCTAATAGCCTACAAAACTTGTTGATTTATCTTTCTGAAATGGGTGAGTTGAGGCAAGGCTGTGTTGGAGATTATAATGAATGAATAAAAGGAGAATCTGATTCCTGGTTCTGTTTCTTACTTCATATCAAAAGTATAATAAGTAGTTCTCAACTCTGTAACCCACCAAGTAGTTCTCTGCGACATGATTAAAACTCGAATTTCAATGGTTTGACATCATTTTAGAAATACTGCTTGTTAGTATAGACAAAAATTCTAGGAACAAAGCACTTTGAGTTGAAATAATTAACTGCATTTCTAAGAATGACTTTAGAAGCCTTGTAACAGATCCTAACTGTATTCCTGTGTTATATCACATTGTATTCGTATGCTGATGATTATAGAGAGTTATGCCCATCACTAGCTCTCAAAATATTGCTAACATCTGCAGGAGAGAGAGAGAGAGAGAGAGGGAGAGAGAAAGAGAGAGAAAGAGAGTGTACAGAACCCTAGATAATACCTAAAGCTTATGAGAGAGATCCTTGATAAATATTTGAAGAACAAATAATTAAATTGAATTATGTTCTGTTTTATGAAAACAAAATGAAACAAAGTAGAATGATTAATCATTTGGTAAATTGCACAAAGCAACAAACATTTTCTTTTTCTGGGTTACCCTTAGCTGTCTGATTCCAAAAATTTTCAGTAAAATATCAAAATTTGACTCTGTTTAATACAGCCTCTGTTTAATAGCACAATTTCCAGATTCAAGAAACAAAGGAGAACATTTAGTAATAAGAAATGTGACAAATTATATTCTCTAATTAGATTCAGATAAGGACACAACAAAATAACTTTAATGTTTTCTAAGACAGGTGCCTATAGCTTCCTCCTCCACTCTGTGAGCATACATTGAGAACACTGACATCTATCTGTAAATCAAGACTCTTAAACCTACAGTAACATTGATCCAGATCTTGTTAGAGCCCAAGATTGTGAGAAAATAATCTTTGGGGCTAAGCCAATAAATGTGTGCTAGTTCATTGCAACAGCTTAAACTAGGACAGGGTAACAGAGCACAATTTTGTAAATGTACTGAAGATCCTGGAATGTACTTTTATAAAGACAGGGTTTTTCTGTGTAGCCCTGGCTGTCCTGGAACTCATTCTGTATACAAGACTAGCCTCAAACTTACAGGGATCCACCTGCCTCTGCCTCTGCCTCCCTAGTGCTGGAATTAAATATGTGTGCCACCATCATCAGGCCCTGGAATGTATTCTTCAAATTATTAAGTAAATACACACCAGGAGTTTTTGTTTGTTTTGATATTTTGTTTTGTTTTTAATGAGGCAGGGTCTCACTACATATCCCTGGCTGTCTTAGAACTCCTATGTAAAACAGGCTGGCTTGGAAATCAAAGAGATTTGCTTGTCTCTGCCTCCAAACACTAGAATTAAAGATGTGTGCCACCAAGATTGGCTGTATGTCAGTGTGTGTGTGTGTGTGTGTGTGTGTGTGTGTGTGTGTGTGTGTTCATAGCTCACCTATAGCTTATATACAAAATGAAGCATATAATAAATATAATAATAATAAAAGTCCATTTCACAAGACTATATAACTTGAATGACCCTCATTATGTATATACAAAAAACTGAAGCCAAAAAAGATAGCACAATATCTATAGACCAAATTACATGGATATCTGAAGCAAGAGGATCAATTGAAACCCTGGTTTTGAGAGGTCTGGTTAATAAAATGAAATACTGTCAATATAAAAGGGTGAATAGAGGCACAATAAAAATTAATAAATCCAACTTTACATATGTGTGCATGTGTATGCATAATGTGTAGTGGGAGGGACATGTTACAGAGCACTTGTGAAGGCAGAACACAATGCTACAGAGTCAGTTCTTACCTGACACCTTTATATAGTTTCTGGGACTTGAACTCAGGACATTCATCTGCCATGTAAGTGCTCCTAGCCAATAAGCCATCTTGCTAGCCCAAATAGTCCTGTATGTTATAAGACCATATCACAAGTTGGTAGAATTAAAAACACTGTAATAATAAATTACATTTTCTTAGAATAACAATAAGAAGAAATTATAACTTTTTAAAATACCTTTAATGCTAGTAACTTAGAAGAAAATCCAGTAAAAAAAAAAGCATGCAAAGTATATTAATTTTAAGATAGGTAAATGGAAACAATCAGAAAGACTTAACCTGTCAGAGTGACAGCTTTTATGTGGTTAGAGTCAAAAGTCAAATGCTATTAGGTGTCATCAATTTGATCTAGAGCTTAATGCTGTGGCAAGTAAATTCTGTTTTGTGTGCAGCTTCTATCTGGATGGAAAAGGGCCAAGATACACTAAGATACTGATGAGAAGGATGAATGAAGATTAAAGAATTGGCTTAACAGATGTTAAGAATTATGATAAATCCTTTGGGTAGATTGACCAGTTGTATAGAGTGCCTCTGGTAGAGTGTAAGGGACAACATTACTACATCTACACAGGGCTGGTGTGCCTGACCATGCCTGCAAGGGCGTGGTCAGGGTGACATGGGGAAGGCTTAAGAGTGAGGGGCATGCACATGGGAGCCCCTTCTTGCTTTTCTTTCTTTCTTTTTTTTGATTTTTTTTTTGAGACAGGGTTCTTGCTTTTCACCTTCGTTTGCTCTGTTTACTCTGTTCCTTGCCATCTGGCTAGGTTGCTCTGTAAGTAAGGCATCTCCCAAATAAATACCCTAATATCTTTACCTGACTCCGTATTGGTAATTCACTCATTAGTAGAGGACCTAAGTTCAATTTCTAGCACCCACACTTGGAAGTTCACACCTGCCTATAATTCCAACTCCAGGGTGATCCAATGCATTTGGCTTCCATGCGTATGTGTACTCTCATGCCCATCCCAATGCAGATACACTTACACGTGACTAAACAAACTTTTAAAAATATTATGATAAATCCATAGTAATTAAGAAAGAGACTTTGAAAAAAAAGAAAGAAACTTTGCCATATACTCTGATGGGTCAATAGGATAGAATTCAAATTCAACCACAGAAGAACCTGATAAAGAACTGAAATGCCATTGCAGGGAACTGGAGAGTTGGGACAGTTCAATAAATATAAAATAAATTGGAAAGGCATCAATTCATAACAATTAATTTGACCCCCTTTCTTATCTTTTTAAAACCAATGATTGATGTCTTAACGCTTCCCATGCAAAATATAAAACTAAATGTTTTGAAAGCCATGTACACAAAATCAAGGTCCTGAAACTTGCATATCTATATCTATTCTCTTTCTGGTTGACCTATCTATAAAAAGTTTCTTACATTAAATATGATCAGAATATATTGTAGACAACTTAAAACTCTCAAAGAACTGAAAATCAGCAACAACACAAGAATAACTCTCTGTCCTTCCAAAGAAAAGAAAAACAGAAATCATTCCCTCTGGAAAGGTATTTGCAAATATGTAACCAATGTGAGATTCTTTTAAATGTAAAAAAAATCCATAAGTCTGTAATCCAAGTATCACAGAGAAAACTACACAGAAGCTTCGAGCAGAATGTCCCACAACCAGATGCACTTTGTACTGTAAAATCATGGAAAACAGCCACATTTCACCACCTAAAGGGGAAATAGGAATTTGGATGCAAGTTACAATTTATTTATTGTGCTTTACATTAAAAAATACTCTAAAATGTGTTTGATTTTCTTATAGGCTAAGTCCTGAAAATATAAGACAGGCATTAGAGGGAGTGTTTTAATGAGCAATGAAAAAAAAAAAGCAAAAGCCTACAGCTTTCATAGGCTAAGTCACCTACCCAGAGCCACACAACTGTTGGTTATATCACTCATAGTTAGCTCTCACTCTATCCATTCACTCCCCTAGGCCATTTTACTTTGAAAGATAATAACAGCCTCATAAGTCTAAAATATTTCACTACTTTCCAAATGCCTTCCACAACACGTCATCTCTTACAATTCTCACACTCACCCTTGAATGTCTTTAGCATATTTTTTCCTCCTCAGAATATACAGACAGCATAATTTAAACCAAACCTAGAATTAGCTATCTACATATCAGATCTTTCTGTTAAAAATGTGTAGATAATCAAAAATACCCATGAAATAACTCTGTTTTTATTTCCCCAGCTCCATCTTTTCATGTTTTGATTTGTCTAAGAGATAAGTAAAAATAAATACTTATTTTTCAGAATGCTTGAATGGGAGTATTTGAATGAATGAACGAATGAATGGGCAATGATTAGTTGTTTTTATTCATCTGCTGTAGCAAAATGGAGAATTTATAGCTAAAATTCCACTTGTGTCACATGTAGCAAGGAGAGGAAAGATTTCCAGACATTTCAAATCAGACATGGCACTATATTATTCAATAGATAAAGTAGTCTTATTGAACTGGGTGATTTATTTAAGTCTCATTTACAAACATGATTAGAAAGTCTCTTCCTGTCTCCCTCTCCCCTATTCTCTTTCCCTCTCTCTCCTGATAATATTCACACAAACTTGCCAGGAAATGGTAGTCTGGTTTACAGGCAAGCTACATCTCACATCCCATTAAACCCACCTGCTCATTCTTGGCAGGGTTCGGCCTGAGTTGGTGCTCATTAGAGCCACTGGCCCCAAGAAAAGGTGGGTGGAAGATGCAATGAAACCCATGCCTGGAAAGTGAAACAGGTTTGGGTTTTATTTGGGCTTTTATTTGGTGAGTGGGCATGCTGCTTTCCATTACACCAGATAACAGGTTGCCCGCAGCATGTTTAAGAGATATGGAACTTTTAATGGGCTGAAAATGAAATTAAAGCTTGATGAAATGCATTCTAATCTATGCTTCACATTCATGTGCATGCCAGGAAACGATCACCCTGATGTTATAATTGTAACAGGGCTGTTTCCTAAAAGGCCCAACCACATCCACTGTGCTGCCAATGGAGAACCCAGAAACAATGCTGTTAAGAATTTATACACCACTGTATGCTCCACTTTCTTTAGAGCATTACCTCAGATCTACAGGCATTTTCTGCCCCATTTACCAAACAGGGCTCCAGTCGATGAAGTTTTGCACTATGTGCCCCCAGGGAAGAAAATAATGCAAGAGTTTTACTGTCCATGTTAATACCATTTAATACATTACTCAAACACATACTCAGTACCAACAGTTCTAAGCACACAGCTTTGGCTTAGCAACTTCCAAACTGGCTTCTTAACTGGCAACTTTTCAATGACTCTTGTCTTGGCCCAAACTTCTTCTTGAAAGACTTGAGGGTCAAGGAAGGAGGCTGAACAGCTGCGAGCGCTGGGTGTAGTTGGGGACATTCATTGCAAAACAGAGAAACACTGGTATCCAGATTGTATGTTTGCCATTTTGTCTCTTAAAAATATACTTAAAAGTTTCTTAAACTGGAATTCATATTCACCTACCTCTTGGGAGGTCATGCCTCTGAAAAATGTTCCAGCCTTTGGAAAATGCCATGAGTCCAGAAGTTAAAATTGAAATGGTGAACAGCGAGGTAGATATTCCATCTCTTTGGGCAGGGTTGGGCTTGGGGGTGGTGCTTGGCTTTCTTGGATTTCACTCCACTCTTTTTGAGTAGGAGAAAACATATCTGTCTTCTCTGTTTGGATAAGCAGGAGAGGGCTTAAAGAAAAGAACCATTTTTCAGCACCAGCTGTTCTCTGACTCAAGTTCAGTGTAAATGTGTTCTTTCCTAAGCTACTGATATTTGGAAAAAATATTCAACAGAATACAAAATAGAAAGTGAACCAGTGGAGGAGATACTTTTCTTACCATTTTACATCTTTTGGAGGAGAATAAGGGATGGTTATGGGATTGATTAACCACATTTAGCCCAAAATCATGAAAAGGAAGTAGGTACCCAAGGGCCGGAGACAGGTGAGTGTATAAAGTGCTTGCAACACAAACATGAATACCTGAGTTGGATTCCCCACATAAAAAGCTTGACATGGTTATCTATGTTTGGAGTCTTAGCACTTGGGGGCAATGGTAGGAGGAAAGGTTTTGCTCAGTGGCTCTCAAGTCCACCTTAACCAGAACATGACAATCCTGTGAGAGCCTGTCCATTAATAGTAAGGTGGTCTACTCGGGGGCAACACTACTCGAAGTTTACTTCTGGCCTACATCATGAACACACATACACACACACACACACACACACACACACACACACACACACACACACACACACACTCACCGCACATACCACCAGTACCAGGAGTATCAATAAACTATCTCTGGGCTGTTAGCTAAATTTGTGTTTGATAAACTCAGTGTATATTTTTTTCTTTTTTCAAGGTTGTCTGACATGCTATAGCCAACATCATCTGCTATGAGAAACAAATAATGTCATCTCAACACTAAGCAAATAACCTTTCTATTGGATAAATTTGCTATGAATAACTAATTTTAACATAGCTTCAAGATGATCTTTAGACCAAAAGTTAATATCTAGACCATCTTTAGGAATTCTCCACCAAGCTGAAGGTCTCATTTAAGCTTTAACACACAAACACTGCTAAGTAAATGTTCAAATAAGGTTTGAGATACATGTGTTTAGGTTCAGATGAATATGTCAGCATAAAAATTTGAATGAAACTAAAATGAACAGGATGTCAAGTGGAATTTAAAAACTCATGTCTCAGTATAGCTGAGTATTTTATTTATTTTGGCCACTGACAATATATCTACTTAAAAAGACTATGCAGGACCACCAGACAATTTTCCTTTACTCTACCCATTCTTTTCTAGCAAGACACTTACTGGACAAATGTGTTCCTATTTTCACTGTCATAATGAGATGCCTCTTCAGCAGAACCTTAATTTCTTTCAATGGCATCAGTTTTCTGGATTGCTCAATGAACAGTTTTGTGCCTCCTGCCCCCACCGTGTTCTAATATAGGACTGTTATTTTAGCCTATAGTATTTTCTGAATTTTTTTATCCTTTCAAAGCATCCTAAATTCTGTCATGTGGAAGGTCATGGATGTTTGGAATGTATATAATAACCATGCTTAGTAAGCATTCATTTAAAAATAGTTTCAAAATAACAGTGTCAGTTTACCTTCACATAGAATGAAAGTGATCTGTAGGAACTTTCATGAGTTACAGCACAAAGATGGCTTCTGCTCACCAGAGATTTTAAACTGTGCATGGGAGAGACTAAGAGATGGTAGAATGAGGATGGACCGACTGACACACCTTATTGCCCCTCTCAAGTACTTCCATGTGCAATCCTATGGAAGCAACAGATGGCCCACAAGAGAGCTGGGGGAGTTGTTGAACAAAGAAGCCCTTGGATGCAAGCTCTTTTTTCAAGTGACTGACTCATCTGGGCAAGGGAAGTGGTGCCTGAAATGCTGGGACTGAGTGAGGGGAAGTCAGGCCGACAGGCTGTGTTGCCTTTCTTGTCCTTGGCATTGTAGCAGTGCACAGTTTTCTGTTGTTCCTGGAACCACTCAAGCATATAATGAATGGAGTACCAGTGATTGGAAACGGTCGACCTTAGATGATATTTCCTCAAGTTGTTTTCTTTCCACAACTTGGTAACGGATTTCTCTCTAACTTCAACAATATGGTTGAAATGCTTCTTAATTTTATTTGCTGTTGCCCACTCCAGATCCAAATCTGTCCAGTTATCATGTCATTTTTTTTCAACACTGAAAATCAATGGCTCTCCGAAGTCTTACACATTTTCCTTGGAAAGTTATATGATCCTCAGCAAACAAATAAACTAAAGAACCATTCTGGCTTTTCTGAGGAAATGGAGACGTTTTGGTTACTTTTTGAATGAGTTAAGTTTTCAAATCTGTAGCTTAGGTTCACTGAATTCCACATAGGTCAGGGGAGAGTGAAGGATGTTTGAAAGTTCTTGGGCATAAAAGGATTGGAGCTATCAGAGGCTGATCCACCACTGTGTACCAGTGCCTAGGCAGTCAGCTGAAGGGACAGTCAGAGAGCTCCAGCTCACACAGTGATGCCTTGTGTCTGTGAGGAGAGATAAGCCAGACATAGCCAGGCTAAAATCCCAGTTATGCTAGTAACTAATTAGATGAATTCAAACAGATTTCTACAAGTCAAGTGCATCAATCCTTACACCTCTGTTCTAAAGGAGGATTGACATGTATGTGTCACTATGTGCTAGTCAATAGTCTAAGCACAGTGCCTGTAATACCACATTTAAAATTTGCTACATTCCTAAGACATATGAAGCAAAACACTATTGTTGTTTTGATTTAACTTATGGACTCTGATAGAAAAGACACTTGGTCAAAAGTGATACAGTAGCAAATGGTAGAGTTATGGTGTAAACCTAGATAGTTTGCCTCTGGTGCCCATAATATTTGTTTTGTTTTGGTTCGGTTTGGTTTTTGCCACTGTGGTGTAATAATTTATTGCCTGATGTAGAAGAATTATTTGTGAGTAGATTCCAATATGTTCTTATAATACAAAGTATTTACAAGCTTAAGTGCATGTTGGATATGTGATTTGTTTCTACATCTAATGCGAACTATATGAAAATAATAAGATGCTTTGAGAGTTGTCTATTTCTAGTGTTAGCACCATTGTTTGTGTGTGCAATGAGACTTTTCAAAGTACTGAGCATAAACCTAGGGAAGTACAAGATGCTCTGGGTTTGTTGTAAGTGCTAAGTATTTTCTCACTTGCTGCTGTGCATGCACATACAATCACGCTCCTGTAAAGAGAAAGAGAGTTTAGTTGCTTGGATACAGCTCTGGCTAAAAAGTTAAACCTTGTAGACAGAGCGCCACTGCCCTGATTTCTATAAACACAAGCCAGTGTCAACTCTTCATCATTTTGTTAAAGGGTGCTGCTGTTGTCCATTACGCAAGGGACATTGTGAAGGAACCACAGGGCCTGGCACATGGCTCCCACTCATTTTCACAACACTAATACAAAACTTAAAATATTAAAGTGATACTCTTATTTTCAGATGTTAATTCAACTTAATTATTTTTTTCATCCATTCCTTGATTTTTAAACTATCTCTGAACTTGGTCAACTCTCTCCAGGTGCATGAGGAACTAACTCTTTCCAGTCTTGACTTGTTTCCCAGCCTTTATTATTGTTTCTGCTGGTCACATATTTGGGGTGTTAATGGCAGATGTGTGTGTGTGTGTGTGTGTGTGTGTGTGTGTGTGTGTGTGTGTGTCTGTGCATGTGTGGATGCATGTTCATATGCATGTGGGTACACATGGAGGTAGTGCATATGCATGTATGTGTTCATGCCTGTGGGGGCCAGATGTTGATGCTGGGTGTCTTTTTCATTTTCTCTCCTCTTTATCTACTGAGGACAGATCATGCATTGAACCTGGAACTCACTGATTTGGCTAGCCTAACTAGCTTGCTCTGGGAACTGTTATTCCCTTCTCCCAAATACAAGGACTACAGATGGGCCACTATGCCCACCCAAGTTTTACATGGGTTTTAGGGATCTATACCCCAGTACTGACTCTTGCACTGCAGACTCTTTCTCCACAGAGGGACCTTATAGCCCTTGTCAATAGGTTTTATTATCTTGTCCAAAATGACATATTTTCCTGAAAAACTTTATCCTGTGACAATTCTTTATTGTCTAAGGGTAGAAGATGTATTCTGAAAGTTGCTGATGGGTGATGGGTGAGTTTTGAATCTTTTTAGTAAATTAGTAGTGAGACACATAGGATGTAAGGTGGTTGAAATGTATGGCATTTTCATATCACCAAGTCCTGTTTTGTTTATACTATTATCCCAGAAAGTTGAAAAGTTGGTTTACATATCATTTCCACACATCTAATATTTTTTGTTTTGTTTCTTGTGTGACTTCATTTTGATGGAGAAAATTCATTTTTAGTTTTTTTCTTTTAGGTCAAAACTTCATTATTGATTAATTCTTATCTTTTCTCAAATTACCTAAATTAAAAAATTATCCTAGTTTGTTTTTGCTCTTGTATTTAGTTTTCATTGACTATTAATACATACATACATACACACATACATACATACATACATACATACATACATATGTGTATATATGCTCATAGTTACATATGTCATCTCACATAGTGATCATTTTATTTTGCAGTCAGAACATATAAGACATATTTTATTTTCAGTTATAAGACAGTTATTATCAACTATAGTCGCTGTGCTGCCACTTAGCCTCTCAGAACTTATTCTTCTTGCAAGACTGAAATTTTGTGCTTTTAGTATATTGGTTTTGTATCCTATAACTTTAATAACTTGACATATGTGTGTGTGTGTGTGTGTGTGAGAGAGAGAGAGAGAGAGACAGAGAGACAGAGAGACAGAGAGACAGAGACACAGAGAGACAGAGAGAGAGACAGAGAGACAGAGAGAGAGACAGAGACAGAGAGACAGAGAGACAGAGAGAGAGACAGAGAGAGAGACAGAGAGAGAGACAGAGAGAGAAAGAGATAGAGTTAGTTCATGGCTTTCTCTATGTAAATATATTCGTGATAATTAATATACTTTCCTCTTTAGGTGTCTTTTATTGGTTTTTCTTGTGGCTAAGAGTCACAGTGCTGCATAGAATATAATTTAAATAGTGGCAGTGTGAATCATTGTGTGTGCCTAATAATGAGAAAACCTACTATCTAACCTGTATCTAAAATATGTAAAATGATTATGTATATTACCTAATTTTTAGTAAGTGTTTTTTCTCTAGGTGTTCAATAAACAAAACAACTGGTGAAAAAACAAACAAATCAATAATTGGGGATAAATAGATAAACTGACTCATATGACCCTTCAGATAGGGGAATCCCAACAATATTTGAATTTATTTTAGAAAACTTTTATATTTACTTATTTTATATTAGCAAATGTTTTTCTATATGTATGAATGTATACCACATATCTCCCTGGCTCCTGTGGAACTCAGAAGGTGTTAGAACCTATGGAACTAGAATTAGGGATGGTTGTGACTCATTATGTGGATGTTGGGAACATAACCCTGTTCCTATACAAGAGGAGTTAGTGCTTTTACCCATTGAGCTGTCTCTCCAGCCCCTGTTTTTACATTCTTGAATGAACTCACATATGAATTCCAGACTTATGCAATGAATAAACTGAGCTGAGCAACCAAATCCTAACATCCTGACAATTTTATCAGACAAGCAAAAACTGTTATTTCTCATTGAAGAAATGAAATTTGCATTGATTATTCAAACAGACTGACATTCCTTTGCATTGACATGGTAAATCTGCAGAGAGTATACTAGCTAAATAGCATGCTCATGGGAAAAGAACTGCAGTGTCAAATTAATAAGCAGTTTTCCTTGCTTCAACGTGAGCAATAGGCACCGTTTGGTTCTGCTTAAGCATTATCTATTCCAGCTTATACATTATTTACTTTTCTTGGTGTAATAATAATACTAGGGCACCAATGCATTTTTTCCATGTGAGATAATTACATAAATTAAGTTAGTCCAATACTCACACCTAGCAGAGTTCAAAACAATTTTTTAATGTTTTGATTATAAGCAAGTAAATGAACATATGTCCAATTACATTTTGGGTGCAATAGCTTTAGACACCACAACTTGGCATTATATTTTATTAGCTAAGAGTTCACATATGGTTTCCATGTCTCCAAGCTGTCTTTAAGGACACGGAGTTGTATAACCCAAAGTTGTTTTCTTTCCTTCTCTCTCCCCAGCTCCTCCCAATGGCTTACATATGCTCCCTTACAGAAGGACCTCTCGGTTTAAAGTGTGTGTGAAAAATCAGAAAATTTGCTGATGCATTGAAGAAATGAAGAAAGCATTGCTTCTTGCCCTCAAGTTTTTACCCTATAAAAGATTCCTAAATGAATACCAACATGTTCATTTTCAAAACAGGACTATTTCTATGTGCACAAAGAAAGCTCACCTTGGTTATGCCATTTACTTCTGCTTTGAGACAGATAGCATGACCCTGTCACTTTGCTCCTGAAGGCCCCCCTCAAAACTTTGGGATGTAAGAAGGGGGAACCTGAAACGTGTAAAACATAGCCATAATGGTGAAGGACACAGGAGGAAGGAGCACAAAGCAGACATTCAGCTTCTTCTGGCTGCAGCATGCTCTGGGTATCTATGTTACTGATAGAGTTAATGATTTGGAAAACTGCAAGCTGGTATTCTGGCCAAGGTTTAACAAATTACATTTCTGGACATTAGACTAACAGCTTTGTGACTTTTGAAGGTTGTTGCCTCAAGAGATCAAGAACCTTCAATTAACCAAATCTCCTTTTCTTTTATTTGATTCACCTATATATCAGGGCTGTTATATCCAGCCTGCAGATAAAGTGAGAAGTTAACTGTATTATTGATTCACAAAAATTTCTGAAACTTCATGGATACTACTTAATCAGCTTGGGCAATTGGAGTCCACTATATATTTCATTTAAGGAGAAAACAGTGAAATCCTGACATCATCAACATCATCAAGTATGTTCAGTATTGAGCTTTGTTGAATGTTAAACATATATATATATATATATATATATATATATATATATATATATATATATCCATTCTTCATATATATATATATGAAGAATGGCTTTCTTTTTTCTTTCTCTCCATTTTTTATTTAAATTAGAAACAAGATTATTTTACATGTCAATCCCAATTCTCTCTGCATCCCTCCTCCCCTGCCCCCCCTCAACTAACACCCTATCTATCCCATACCCTTTCTGATCCCCAGGGAGGGTGAGGCCTTCCATAGGGGGGTCTTCAGAGTCTGTCATAGCCTTTGGGATATGGCCTAGGTCCACTCCCTTGTGTCTAGGCTCAGGGAGTATCCCTCTATGTGGAATTGGCTCCCAAAGTCTATTCCTATGCTAGGGATAAGTACTGATCTACTACAAAAGGCCCCATAGATTTCCATGGTCTCCTCACTGACACCCATGTTCATGGGGTCTGGATCAGTCTCATGCTGGTTTCCCAGCTATCAGTCTGGGAATCAAGAGTTCCCCCTTGTTCAGGTCAGCTGTTTCTGTGCATTTCACCAGCCTGGTCTTGACCCCTTTGCTCATCACTCCTCCTTCTCTGAAACTGATTGGCTTTCAAGAAGTATAAATGTAAAGCATTCTAGTGTTTGTAAATAACTGTTAAGAAGCAAGACAGTGGTGGTTCCTTCTTGAACATATGCTATCTTTTTTGAGAAGCATGCACAAGTTGGGTGTCCTGGAGGGCTGATAAAATGTAAAAGTCCAGTAGGTTTTCTTATCTCAAGTTTGTGTGCGTATGTCTTTAATTGAAGCTAGAAACCTTTAACTCCTTGTAGAAAATGGACCACAAAAGAAATCCAGCTGCTTAATAAGTGACTTTCCTCTTTTATTTACAAAGTCACTAACAGTCTCAAAGAGCACTTAGTTTGTTTTAAGTTATAGTTTCTTGTGTTTGAGTAGCATGTGCTACACTAGTGTTATCTAAACATTTGACTTACTATCTTGTCATATATGGTCAAATATAAATTGTATACCATCCTGCAGTTTTGAGGGTTTGTTTGTCAGATACATGGACCTAATCACCACAGTCTTGATGGCTTGGGCTGTTTGGAAAGTTACTTTTCACATGTTGTCAACAAAAGTTAAAATTTTTGTTGTGAAACTTGCAACACAAGTTAGGATGAAACAAATTGTTGAGTCTGAAACTTCAGCTTCGTTTCAGTCTTGCAAAACCTGCCCCAAACTACACTCTCCGGGAACAGAAACCATTCAATAATGTTCTAGCTAAGTGGTAGATATATCTTATAGTGTTGAGTGAAGTGACAAAATTGCCTATATCACATGACACCATGCCTGTGATGGTAATTGTTAATTGTCTGCTTGACACAAACTTGAATAACCTGGAAGATGGACCTCTAGGCATACCTGTGAGGATAATCTTAATTAATGTAATTGGTTTGGGAGGACAACCCAATATGGATTGCAGGGTTCCATGGCTGGGATCCTGGACTCTGAAAATAGAGAAAGGGTGCTAGGTAGCAGTGTGCATTCCCTGATTATGGATTTCACATGAACAGCTGCCTCATTCTGCTGCTGCCTGGACTTCTTAGTCACGGAAGACTGTAAACTTGAACTGTGAGCCATAATAAAGTATTTTCCACTTAAGTTGCTTTTTTTATTTTTTTAAGTTGCTTTTGTTAGAGTGTTTTATCCAAGCCACATAAAAAGAAAGCAGGAAAATGCCTAAGAAACTATGATGATTGAAGATGGTATTTATAAGTTTATATAGGCATTATTTATTGAAATTACTTACTGATTTCCCTGCTGTTGCAGTCTTTTGGGCACTTCCACTCATATTACTTTCAATCTTATTTAGGGAAAGTTCACAGCCTCACATTAATGTTCTCAGAAAGAAGGGCTCCTGCCATAGAAACATAAGCAGAAAAGATCAGGTATGGAACCCTTCTTTATGTAGTACTGTGCTAAGTGCCCTGCAAATATTCTTCACTTAGTGGTGCACCACTAATATCATCTCCAAGATGAATTTGGAAAAAGTTAACAGAAAGCAATGTATATACAGAGCATAAAAATAAATGATCACTTTATTTTATGCCATTTATAGGTGTTACTAACTTTCATGGATATATATATATATATCCATGAAGAATTCTTTGACATATACACAATGGAGTTTCTTTGTTTTATTGCTTCTTGATCTACATCTAAGCTGTAAAAGCTCTTCATGCCCATTTCCCTATGAATTCAAATATTTGCTCCTCTTTGGGATTGAAGAAGAGGAGGGATGCAGACAACATGAGGGAGCAGAAAGGTTGAGTCAGGGGAAGAACAGAAGATAACAAGGATGGAGATACCATAATAGAGGGAGACATTTTAGGTTTACAGAGAAATCAGGCACTAGGGAAATATCTGGAGATCTACAAAGATGACCCCAGCTAACAATCTAAGCAACAGAGGAGAGGCTACCTTAAATGCCCTCCCCTGATAATGAGATTGATGACTGACTTATATGCCACCCCATAGCCCTCATCCAGCAGCTGGTAGAAGTAGAAGCTGACACCCACAACTTAATCACTGAACTGAACTGGAATCCAGATGCAGAGAAGTACAAGTGAAGAGCAAAGGGGTCCAGACCAGACTGGTGAAATCCACAGAAACAACTGACCTGAACATCAGGGAACTCTTGTTCCCCAGACTGATAACTGGGATACCAACATGGGACTGATCCAGACCCCAGGAACATGGGTTTCATTGAGGAAACCTCGGAAATATACAGGACCTCCTGTAGTAGTTCAGTACTTATCCCAGCACAGGTGTGGACTTTGGGAGCCCATTCCACATAGAGAGATACTCACTGAGCCAAGACACATAGGGGTGGGCCTAGGTCCTATCCCAAAGGATATGATAGACTCTGATGACCCCCCCTATGGAAGGCTTCACCCTCCCTGGGGCGCAGAAAGGATATGTGATAGATAGGGATTTAGTTAGGGGGAGGGGTGGTGGGGCAGGAGAGGAGGGAGATGGAACTGGGATAGACATGTAAAACAATCTTGTTTCTAAATCAAATAAAAACAACTGAAAAAAGGAAAAAGAAAAAATGCATTGTAATTATTTTAAATGGGGAATATGGTAGAAAAGGAAGAGAAAATGAGAATAAAAAGCAAAGGGAATTTCAAAGTGATTAAAATATTTATTTACTATAAAGCTTAAAAATATTATCTTTCAGATAGTACTTATTCATGGCCACAAAATCAATGCAATGAACAATACTTCCCTGGGGTATACAATTAAAGTATTGATTGAGATATTTCAGCATAACTAAATAGATGTTCCCATAAAAGATAGCTTTTCATATAATTATGTTCAACATTTTAATTGAGTAAAATTTTAATTATGTAACATAAAGATTTTTGTATTCAAATAACTAGATACATTAAGGTGACTAGATTTTTTTAAGTTAGTGAATTTAGACAGAATTGTCAAATCTTGATATGTCCTGAATTGTTTTTTAATGTCATATTTGATATTCAAGGTACTTATGTGCAGATGGAGGAAAATAAAATCAATTCTTATATGAAGAATGAGCATATCCTTCATATAAGAATCCTTTGCAAAAGAAAGAAATAAAGGAAAAGAAAGGAAGGAAGGAAAAAAGAAAGAAAGAAGAAAAGAAAGAAAGAAAGAGATGACATGGGCAATAGTTGCTGAAAAACAGTTCAGACTGGTACTTCCAAACTCTTGGAAGATTATTAAGCCAATTTTTTTGAGTCCATGCTAGTTGTTGGAGGGCCTGTGATTCCCAACTGTTTTACATCAGAGAATGAAAACAAGGAGGGCCCAGCCAAGACCACATTGGTGACTGCCAGCCCCTTTATATGCCAAACATAAAAGCAACAAGTCCAGATGCTTTGATCCTTGCATTTTTGGACTCAGCCCAATGCTACAGAAGAAAAAAAAAGGCACAGCTCATGTTAGGACAACACACATTATAACTAGAAATCAATCAATAGCACTGTGACCTTCAAACTCAGTAAACGTTTGGAGTTGGTTTCAGAGCATGTAATCTAAATTGAGGATTGGAAGTTGGAACTGATCCTAAGCTAACAGGAAAAAATGTATATTTTTAAAGTAGAGAGATTAAAGGAAGCAACAGATGAAGTTTTCATTTATATGTATATGCCTGTATGCATGTATATGGACATATGTATTCACAAAGAAGGGATTCTAATTTAAACTACTCAAAATGGGTAGACAAAGAAACCTACCACAACACAGACCTCTTTCCCTACATGTAATTAAAACAGAAACTGGATTGTGGCAGCAAAGTCTATTGGAAGGAAATTATGAGCTTTCTACTAATTTCGAGATCATTTAAGAGATGAGTCATTAGTTGCTAGGACACTGTCTTGACTTATAGCAGCACCCTTGGCTTGCCAACTTATGAAATGACTAGCTAGGTCTTTGGCAGGGTTGGGAGTCCAACACAGGTATACTGGAGAACTGGCAATAGCAGAGTTGAGCCAAAGAGAGAACAGCCAAGCTGATTTGGGCATAAGCAAAATTGCTGTCCCAACTCTTGTATTACAGTCACTGCCTGTGACCAAGTAATTTACTTGAAAAACAACCTTCAAGGCAGAAGAAATATCAGTTTAAAAAAAACTGAAGAGGCTGAAGGATCTGGCACCAAGAAATAATTGAAAGTAATTTTACATCATTTACTTTGTTTTGTTTTTAAATTTTATAATCATGGTTTGACTGCATTGTCACAGAATTTCTGTCTAGACAGCATTATGTTCAAGCCTCACCTTTTGTATTGTAAGGTTTGAATTGTCCCTGGCACCAAACGTGCTATTCAAGCACAAAAGCCAATTTATAGGAATGCTGATTAATGCCCAAGAACCTATCATTAAGATCTCTCCTCTCCCTTTTCTTGATTTTTTTTAAGATACACATTTCTCAGTCAGAAAAGCAAATTAGTAGTGCAGATAATACCCAGTAATCTCTACTGACAGGTCAGAAAGGCAACATGAAGAAAATTTAACACTTTCAAATCCTCTTAAGAATGGGAGAAGTCAATTGATGAAAACATATAGTCTCAGTCCACAAAACTGATCCAAAATGTCTCACAACATCTCCAAGAAGGCTGGATCTGAAGAAACAACCATATTGACATTCTACTGTGTTGTTTATGTGTTTGGATATCTACAAGTGGTGCATGTGTATAACTTATTCATATATTAAATATGTTAAGATGCAAAACCAGAAGTCACCCTGCTCATAAGTCAGTCCACTCAAACACTGAGAATAACTTGATTCAGAACTTAGAAGCATTGACTTAGCAACAGGAATCTGTGTGAATCTTTGCTAGAAGTCTGAAGTGGTTTTCTAAAATCTGAAACATTTTTAGGAGATGCAGTCTTACAGCAAGCTTCCTGTTCCCCTGAATCTTGTCATCTTTCCACTCTTTCTTGCAAACAGATCCTTGAGCCTTCAGTGTGGGAGAGTTTTTAGGTGTATCATTAGAGACCAGGCTCCATGGTTCTGCATTTTGTTTGTTTGTGTTTTTCTGTAATGCCATACTGATTGTTGTGGTTTACATGTGTCATAGTTGGGTTGGACTATTGGTTGCTTTCCTCCTTTGGAAACTTGCATGGCACCTTCTGGTAGTATGACACTTAGTCCCCCAGGGAGGAGGCTTCCAGGGAAAATCCAGTTTAGAATACTAAAGACAACTAAGGAATTCCAAGAGTGAGAAAAATAGCCTTCACTTGGAAGAGAAAAACAATTGGTTATTCCATGCCAGATGAAAACATATACATACAAGTAGCATTATATGAACTGAACAAATGTTATTATTAATTTAGAGACATACACATGCACATATGAGATGTGTGTGTGTATGTGTGTGACAACAGCTAATGATAAAAGGCCAGGAATTTAAAAGAGAGTAAGGGGTATATATGATAAGGGTTCGAGGGAAATAATAAAAGGAATAATGATGTATCTTTATTCTAATATCAAAAATGAGGTATTTAAAATGGGAAAGAAGTAATATATGGACTGAGTAGGTTGTATTTATATATTTAGGAATCTTTCTATCAGCCAGCTATCTATCTATCTCTCTATCTCTCTATCTATCTATCTATCTATCTATCTATCTATCCAACCATGCTATTAAAGACAAAAGGCCATGAATTTTAGTAATGAGGGAATGCATGGGAGGGATTCAAGGGAGGAAAAAGAAGGAGATAAATGAGTAATAATTAAATAATTTAAGTGGTAAACAGTAGGTTAAACAAGAGTCAGAATCTTTGGAGTAAGAATGTTAACTCAATCCTTGCTTCTTCACTTAACACGACCTTAAACACATCTCTGAAACTTCTAAAATTCATTTTCATCATCTCTCTTGTCTTTCATTTCTACTTTGCAGTGTTGGGAATCAAACTCAGCACCTCATGAATGCTTAGCCAAATGCTCTTGCCTAGAGCTCTATCTTTTATCATCATGTTTGGATTGGAATAAGAATTAAATAAGAATGAAACAGCTGATAATGCTGTGTACATTTTAAACAATGTGTCAAGAGAGGAGTAAAAGGACAGGCTGTTTTACCACCAAGAGTTACCCATTGCTATAGGTGCAATGTCCTTACTGGCGTTCACACTACTTAAGTGTTTATGATTAATTTTTTCAGCAAAAATTATTGTCTAAATAATTACCTTATAAAATACATCAAGCAAGACAATGGCAATCAGAGTCTCCAAGATTTGTGAGGTTACCAAGAATGGGTATGATTATAATAGGCAAGGAAAAACATGCAAAATAAATAATGATTTCTGTGTAAAATATGAAGGTAGATATGTAAATGGGGTGTTTACATAAAATCCTTTGTTAATTGAAGAGAAAGGCTTAGCTGAGACAACTTTGAAGAAAGCCAGAGATAAAATGTAAAAAGTCCAGTTCTTTATGATGGGCCATGTGTAGTTGTATATCCGAAGCAGTTCAGTCCTCCTAGAGAGTCCAAGACAAAGATTTGTATCTGAAAGGAGAGAGGATGAGAGAGGGGAACAGAGAAACTCTGTTCCCATTTCTCCAGCCCTCACTTGCCAAGTAAGGAAATGACACCCAAGGCAGAATACAGTGATGTATTTTGGAATAGCTCCTGGCTTTATCCAGGTCTTGGAATAACCTGAAAGGGTAGTTTGGATCTTGTATCTGGTCTACTCAGGTTGGCATCTGAGATGTATTTTCTGAAGTTAGGCAAACCATTCTGTCTTGTCAGAATGAGGCAAATCTGGGTGTCAGGCAGACAGCCAGGAACACCAAGCAAAGCTTGAGGAAGGGATAGAGGTAAAGGAGCAAAAAATGAGCAGGCTAGAGCTCAGTCCAGCTGGACTCTACACAAGCAGGGCAGGCAGCCCTCCCTCAGGTCTGCACCTCAAGGAGTAGTCTGAGGCAAGGTTGGTGTGTTACCTTCAGTGACCAGCTGGTCATGAATCTCTTAAACATGCTTGGTGATGTACCAAGAAGTGACAGTCACAAGCAGGACACAGGAGGAAACATAATGAAAAGAAGAAAACAGAGAGGTAACCTCAGGATGGACATAATCTAGAGACACGTGTGAGTCAATTCTACCTTCACATCTCCTTCTCCACTTTTCCTTTTAGTTGCCCAGCTTCTTGTGGCAAAGATCTTTGTTTTTTCTTCTTCTCTCTCTCTCACTCTCTCTCTCACCCTGATATCTTTTTTCTGGCAATACATTCTGTGAACATAATTTTAAGTTCACATCTGAAACACTTTATTGAGCACCTGTAGAAGTACCTATGAAATACTGACCTAAATTGAACATATGTTGGACCACAAGGCACATCTTGTTCATTTCAAACTCTGAAGCCATTCAAAATGCGTTGTTTTTATAACAACTGTAGTAGAAGGCTAAAAGTCAGTAATAGAAATGATTTAAGTTCTTGAGTGTTTGAAAACTAGAAACATATTTATATAGAACTATGGGTTAAAGAAGAAATCACAATGGAAATTGGAATGATTAAGTTAATGATTATAAAAATATAAAACATGTGAAATGAATCAACTACAGTCATTCTTAGAGAATATATTTATAATATTATATATATCAGAAAAAGAAAAAAGAATGAAAATGCTTTTAAAAGCAAACCTCAAAAAGTTAATTAAAACAGACCAAGAAATGAAGCTCAGAGGGAAGAAATTATGACTATATTGAAGTAGAAATTAATGAAACGGAAAACAAATACTGAGTAGAAAAATGTAACCAAAAGAAAGGTTTGCTAATTTATAACAAAGCAACATGGAACAACAAAGAATAAGAGTTGGGCATCAACTAGCAGTGTCAGAAATTCAACACAGCACTGCCATCTTACATTTAGACAAAGGGAAAAGAAAATGCTGCATTCTATTTCATGTGGATAACTGGGCAAGTATTGAGGAAAAATACTTTACATATTGTTGTCCACCATGGTTTCAATAAGTGTCCACAAAGAACAATTTTTCAAAATATTGGCAACAACCAAGGCACTAGTGGGAGGTTGTTGAATCTGTAAAACTTGAGGCATAGGCCTGGACAGAGGATTCAGCAGTTAAGAGCACTTGTTGCTTGTCCAGAGGACCTGGGTTTGATTCTCATCACCCACAGAGAAGATCACAGCTCTTCACAATTCCAGTTCCAGTGGGATCCAAAACTCTCTTTTGGCTTCTACCAGTACTAAGCATATGTGTGCTTCACATACATGCATGTACACAAACTATCCTTATATAGAGATAACTTTTGTAAAGATTTGAGATGCAAGATTATGAATACAGCTCAGCAGGGGTAAAGGGCCTGGCTTCCAAGCACAGGGACCTAAGTTTGAATCCTTTATTTCAAGCCCCACTGTAAAGTAAAAAGAGAAACTTTCACCATGTGCTCCAACCAAGATGCTTTGCCTCACTACAGGCTCAAAGGCAATATTAGAGTGAATTGACAATGGACTGAAACTCAGAAAGTTGTGTTATTCCTCTTTCCAATGTGAACATCTTGTGTGAATTTTTATAGTAATGGGAGCTAACTTAAACATTTCTCCCAAACTAATTATTAGCTTAGTAATAATAAACCCCAGATAATCAATTTTGGGTTAATATTTTATGCATATAGCAGATTTTAGACATAGAGTAAAGGATTACTAGCCTACAATCCACACTGCCAGAGAAGCTAGTAAACAAGGAGAACTGTAAGAGAGACATACATGGTCCCCTGGAGAAGGAGAAAGTGTCAAGATCCCCTGAGCAAACTGGGAACACGGGAAGAGGGGGAGGGAGCTAGGATAATGAGAAGGGGAGAAGAGGAGAGGTGCAGAGGACATGAGAGATCAGAAAGGTTGAGTCAGGGGAAGAATAGATGATAACAAGAATAGAGATAACATAATAGAGGGAGACATTTTAGGTTTACAGAGAAATCAGGCACTAGGGAAATGTCTGGAGATCTACAAAGATGACCCCAGCTAACAATCTAAGCAACAGAGGAGAGGCTACCTTAAATGCCATCCCCTGATAATGAGATTGATGACTGACTTATATGCCACCTGATAGCCCTCATCCAGCAGCTGGTGGAAGTAGAAGCTGACACCCACAACTTATCACTGAACTGAGCTGGAATCCAGATGCAGAGAAGTACAAGTGAAGGGCAAAGGAGTCCAGACTAGGCTGGTGAAACCCACAGAAACAACTGACCTGAGCATCAGGGAACTCTTGCTCCCCAGACTGATAGCTAGAATACCAGCATGAGACTGATCCAGACCCCAGGAACATGGGTTTCAGTGAGGACTCCTCAGAAATCTACAGGACCTCCTGTAGTAGTTCAGTACTTATCCCTAACATAGGTGTGGACTTTGGGAGTCCATTCCACATAGAGGGATACTCCCTGAGCCAAGACACATAGGGGTGGGCCTAGGTCCTATCCCAAAGGATATGATAGACTCTGATGACCCCCTATGGAAGGCCTCATCCTTCCTGGGGAGCAGAAAGGATATGTGATAGGTAGGGGTTTAGTTGGGGTAAGAGGTGGTAGGGCAGGTGGGGAGGGAGATGGAACTGGGATAGACATGTAAAACAATCTTGTTTCTAAATCAAATTTAAAAACAATGAAAAATATTTTATGCATATAATAAAATATTTTAGGACTATTCAAGCACTAGGAAAGTGTTTAACAGCTTTATACAGAATTATGCCCTGTGATTGGAGATTAAAGGATGACACATAAATATGTAAACTAAGTGACTACCAGCTTGAATGTCTTTAAGAGGAAGGGATGAAGAGTTAATGTTACATCATCCATATAGGTAGGCCCTACAACATCACAACACTTAGTACATAGACCAGATCTTTGTGGGGTCTATAGCAGGTAGCAACAGGATAAGACTCTTGTGGGTTTATCTGTAAATACTCTCTAAGGGGAAAATGTGGAAAAGTTTGGTGTGGTATCCCAAGGCACTCAGCAGTGTCTTCCTGCACTACCCCTCTCCCTTTAATCCTTTCTGTGGTCTCATCTCCTAGTTTCTCAGTTTCTATCCTCTGTCCATGTGAAAGATCTTTTAAAGCTTCACCTTCAAGCCTGTTGCCTCACATAAATGATCTGTTATGTCTTTCATACAGCGATGATTAACTGTTCTTTATTGATGCTCCTGTAAAATCTCTAAAATTGGGTTCTTACTGAGCTCAAGAAATAATCTCATATTCTCCTCATCCTGGTGTCCATGTCCAAATCCTTAATCCAAGATCAAAAGAAGTCTATGACTCACCCTCAGCTATTATGACAGTGTTCACTGCCCTCACTCTCCACATTGAAATCAGCAGGTCCCCCTTTCTTGACAAAAATGGCACATATGGGGCTGAGGAGGTAACTCAGAGGGAAAAAACTTGCTTTGCTAGAATGGTGTTCTGAGCTTAAATCTCCAGTATCTACCTAAAATGTTAGACATAGCTGCACAAGCCTATAACCCAGCATTTTGGGCAGAGACAGGCAGATACCCAGCCTAACCCCAAAACAGTAAGAAGTGGTAAACAATCAAGGAGAACACCAGACATAGTGTCCTGACATCTACATGCTTGTATATAAGTGCACACACCTGCACATGTATGGAATATACTAGACATATTCACAACAAAATAAAGATATAAATAAATACAAAATATCACAAAGTGTGGTCATTGGTGCAGCAAGTTTACTCAAATTATCTGCCCAAAGATGCCCTTTCTTCTTCATCACTCAAGATATTGCACAATTTCTATGTTATCAGAGCAAAACTTTCTAAATCCATTGATCATCTCTTTGATTTCTTTGCCTTTGCAATAATTGCTCCCTTGATATGTGTGTTTTTCATCTCATTCATATTTTTACAAATAAATTATAATTGACTTGCTCATGTGTGGTATGTAAGCTTATATATGCATAGGTATATATGAATGTGAGTATGGGTGAGTATAGTGGCCAGAGGCTGGCATTGATGTATCTGTCTATCATTGTCTACCTTTATTGAGATAGAATCTCTCACTAAAACTTGAGCTCATCCATCTGTCAAGACTAGATGGCCAGGGATCCTGCATTATTCCCAGGGTGCATCCCAACTTCACTGCCTTGGCACTGGGCTTCTAAACTTAAATACTGTCACAACTATTTTTTATATGTGGGTTATGGAGATCTGAACTCAGGTCCTGATGCACTCAATGCAAGCAATCTACTAACTGAGACATCCCTGAAGCCCCAGCATAATTTTTGGTCTCCCTTGTTTTCTCAGAATTTTTGGTCCACATTTTATGCAGTATTCTCAGCTGGCTTTTGAACTCTCATGCACATCCCTTTCCTTAAACTATTCCTCCCACACCAGGAAAGCCTTCTTATTCTTTGGTATCCCACTCTTAGCTCATTCACTCAATACAGCTTACCCAAATGAATTACCAATAAAAGCTAAATTCTTGGCTCTATACAGAAATTACCCTACTATACTGGATGTCTAACACACCCTGCCCTACTATAAAGAGATAATTTCTTTGATACTTAACTTGTGATGTGGAAGTTGAAATTATGTAAACATATTTGGCATCCTCTTGAAGCACATTTTATCCCAATTTTGAATAAACATGTATATTTAATTAATTGGTGAGCTGTGGCAACTAAAATATGTTATAAGAAATACCTTGCCCTTAAGATAAGGGTTGAAGACAAAGGCTTCTGCAACAAGATTACAAAGTCCCAGGGAAAGTAAAGAAACAGAATCTTTGTCCTGAGGTTGGCAAGCCATGCTTTGGGAAATTGTGAGTGGCTTCTACCATTAAGATTTCATTTCTATGACTATTCATGGGAACAGGAGTTTACTAAGAATATATAGAGTATATATGTGGAGTTGTCAGAATATAAAACCCCACAGATTTATGCAAATTCTGTGTTCTTCAAAAGCAAAACCTCCTGAATTAAATTTTAAGCACTTTTGATTCAAGTATAATTCCTCATAAGTAGAGCTGTATTCTCAGAAACTTAAAACAATCTCTGGATGATTAGAAATTATGCCATTTGATTATATTTTGATCTCATCCTGGCCACATTGCTAGATGGGGGAAAAGTTTCACTACTTCTTTAAGTAAATATTCAACAGGTGTTGCATTCATTAGATGTATTGTGTATCTGTTGTTTATTTTATGATAATTTAGTATTCTTACCTGTTTTGTTACTTTCAACAGCCTTGGTTCTGAGAGTCATACCTGAGGCCCTTTGTCTCTACAGCAGAGTATGAACTCTCCCACTGAGTTTTGTCTCTAATCCCTGGCAATTCATTTTACAAACAGGCTAAGGTAGTCTAGTTCATTCTGCACTGCTTTTTTCAAAAATGGAGGAACTGTGTAAAGAAATCATAGTACAAGGTAAGATCCATTTCTCCTTTTTGCCTGTGGAAAAGTCACAGCTGGATTGAAAAGACTAAAAGTATGTGTGTAACCCTTCTCTTGTGACCTGAAAACACTCTTCATAGGCAGCAGCGGAGCCATGAAGGACTAGTGTGCTTTCCCTTTCATTTCCTTACCTGGGGATGCTTCTAAGTCTTAGAGATTGTGATGTCAGTTCAGACACCAAGTCTTCATGCTGCATGTACAAACAAAATCACACTTTTCTTTTAACAAGATGAGTTGAATTCTACCTTGTCAATCCCACAGACAGACCTTTGTAGTATCATTTTTAAATTATCCAAAAACTATTAAATTCTGAATTTTTATTGTGTGATAATTCTATATTAATAAAAGTTGGATTTTAAGAGGGAAACAAAACATTATATCTGGAAAAAAATTTTGTTCTTTTATGTCAAGCACAAATGAAGAACAGCCTCTATTCAAGAGTGAGTTGCAGAAAAACTAGATGTTATTATTACAAAATATTTTAAAACTCAGTTAAAACCTTCACACCCCAACTTAAATAGTTAAACAGATATGAATCATTTTAAAATAGGCTTGAGAATGCTGCTTTAGAAACTGAGGTAGGGTTTTTTTTTTCTTTCCTAAGTTTTCTCTAAAATATATAACTAGAAAGCCAGGCGCACTCTACAACCCATTCAGTATGAGTGTTGTTGATGGAATAACTGTTTTTAGCAAAAAGCAGTGATCATCAAAAATGATCTGATGGTATCCTAATATTAACTTGGTGCCTAGTGTTTTCCAGGGTGGTCTGAAACAATCATTTAACATTTTCAATGACATCCTCAGACAGTTTCACTCACTCATAATTTAAAATGCTGTAAGTCATGGAGTGACTGAGGAGCAAATGTTGTGTTGTACTCTTAGCTGGTTTAGTTGAGATTAAGAAATAGATCATTGGCCTTGTAGAGACTCCATACCATGAGAAGACAGCCAGTTAGCAGACAAAGGTTCTCTTGATTAGACCAAAGAAAGACCCTAGTGTTTTTCTCAGATTCTCTTATACTGACTCCTACACTCCCCTGGTGACTCTGTTGTGGCATACTTCGAATTCTAGTTCTTAGGTCTTGGGTCTCACATTTCCTGAAAGCATCTTACTCAAAAGAACTAAATTTTGTTCTTCTATCTCTGGCAGAGCTTAAGAATAGCCATCTGTTCAAGGATGACTTGTAGGAAAACTGGATGTTTTCATTGTAAATAACATGGGATAAATTATAAATTATATATGTCTTTGAATCAACCCATGTGATCATAGAAACCAATTAATCCAATAGTACAGATCTTGAAGCACATTGAAAAATGTCCCTGCAGGTTATGTTCCAGCAGAGCCTAGAATATTAACAAAGAAGCTTTGGGTCCAGGCTTGGCAATAGGAAAGGCAGGCAGGACAGAACCATCAGACTAAGTAACTGTAGAACTGTTTAAAAAGTAAGTGGTGAATTTGATATCTGTCTCATTTGCAAGCTCCATATGGATTTATACAATGCTTTGTCCTTATAAAGGGCACAGTACTTAGCAGTGATTTACAGGTGAAAGAGAACTGCCAATAAGAGGAATGCCAAATTCCAATCCCTAGCTGTGTGAGGGTGAATAACTTCTCTAATATTTCTGGCCTTAAATTTCTCCAACCACGCTGCATAGAAGCAGTGTTGAACTCCCCAATTGCTGTGGAGAAGCAAGAGTATATACAAAGTGTGTTCATCAGTGTATTCACCACATACTAGTTAAGGGTTTGAAGTAGTATCATCAAGTATTTGCTGCATGTGCAGATAAAGGCGTTAGGTACCTTTGGGTGCAAATGGAAGAGAAACAGGGAAAAAAAACATAGACAATACAGGCTACAGGCACTGAGCAAGTATCACTCAAAATTTAAGCCCATGAGGGTCTCAATGACCCTGAATTGCTCTAAAAAAGGGACAGAGATTATGATGAAGAAGCAAACTCTCAAAATAAGGAGATGGTGTAAGTGGAGTTCAAGCCTAAATGAACTGAGTGCATCTTTTGTATGAAAAGTTCTTACTATTTTGCATAACTATTAGGCATGTATAGATTTAGGAGAAGGGACAGAGAAAATAGAGGTGATTACTGATATGGTTCTAAGTTTTTTTTCCCAAGAATATGGTAGGGTGATTTATGGGGAGAAACGACTAACTAAGCAATGGCTTGGTTCTTGTAGCTATCTAAATGACAAGAGCAGGAGGCAAAGCCCAGCTACTGTCATCATGTGCTGGTAGCATTGTTATCTGCCTCTGCATCCTGTTTGAGAGATCACAAAACTGAAAGAATCCCAAGGCCAGCAACTTATAGCACCAGACCCTAGGCTCTTCATAATACAGAAGATATTAAAGACATCCCCTAACAGGTCAAAGGCAAATTTCGTAGAAAGGGAACCCCCATTAGATACAGTTACACTTGGTACCTCTAACCCAAACATCTATCAGCATGTGCTCATGTTCATGATTTTAAATGGGATGAGGGCATGAAACTCAAGCTAACTTCCACCATTGTGTGTCTGGGTTCTAACTCCTGGCCATGAATGATTGCCATCAGAGAAGCTTCTGGCATACCCTAAGGTACATATCACCATCTCACTCTTCCCTCCTTCTCTGGAATTTATGTCAGCACAGTGGTCCAGGCAGTCAACTCATAGTTTACTGGAACTGACTTTAAGTTAAAGCCTGTTTGTCATCCATGGTTGAGAAATTTATCAGCCTAACGGCAGGTACCTGGAACAGATGCTGTCTAAAATCCATGTCTCCATTCAGAACATCCGTAGACCTCTCAGTTCCAATAATCTAATTAGGAGAACAAGACCATGATTGTGTGAGAAGGAGACTAGTGTATCAAAGCCTTCAGTAAATCAAGATTAAGGTGATTTATGTGTATGGCTGCATGCATAATTCTACCTTTATCTTGCTGTCCTTTCAATCTTTTAAGTTGCATGTGTGTTTATAGAATGTCTCCATAGTCAACTTTACCTGTGTTCATATTTTAATTCCATCATTTTGATCCCTTATTTGCTCATAATCACTTTTTCCAAGTTTTTGTCCTAATTGTTGAACATTTCTGAACTGATTCATAATTTAGTCTCAAGTCTCCTGGTCATTCCGCTTGGCAATAATAATCAGCCTGAAATACGATGACACTGAAATCCTCTGCAATCCCCTGGCTTGTTGACTGATGACACTTCAACAGATCAGACCTGGCTGAGTTCTGCTCAGCACACTGACTTATTTCCAATAATTCAAGAAGAATAAATATTTGCATATCAAGTAGTTCACATTTTGAGATAGTTTATGATCTTTCTATATCTTCTTTCTATATTTAAAGGAAAATATTTTTCTTTATTCCCCTCTTTATCTCATAAGGATGTCTGGACCTCCAGGTTGTGATGTGACCACATCATAATGTACATTTGCTGCTTGCTTTTGCCTTCTCTTTATTCTTGAACTGTCACGCATTAGGTACTTTCTATTTTATTTCCTGTTTTGTGCAATAGATTTCCCAAAAGTCATGTTTAAGCATAGAATAAACACAGAAGTTCCACACCTGGCAATGATCCTGTAGAAGTTTCCCACAGGCCCTAAGATACTACCATTGCCTATGTTGAAAGAGCATAAGTTTATCTCACCTAAATCCCACTCCAAAATTAAGATTCGTTTGAAAACATTCTATGACTCTTTTGGTACACTTTTGGAATGGCACTGAAGAACGGTGGGCATTCAGGGACTGAAAAGAAGTGTGGAACGTTTTTGAGATTAATGGGCAGATTAGGCTGGCATGGGAAAGTGTGGAAGCATTTAAGGAGCAACAGAGACTGTCACAAAGTCTAAAATCAGCCAATTGCAAAAGGACATTACAAATCTCAAATTTGTAATATCCAAAATATCACACCCCCTTGCAGTTACCTAGGTATCTTTACAGTATATTAATTTGCATTAGGGTAGGAGAGCTTACTAAAGTTTCTCCAATTGGTCTTAAAATTCAACCCTCCAGAAACTGTTCATTAACAACTGTTGAGGGTCATTCCGAACACCTCTGTCGTGGAGATTGATACTCTTTGATTCTGAGCCAAAAGCATGGTTTTCAGATGTTACAATTACCTGTTCAGCTTCTCAGGGGCAATTATTTGAAAGGAGTAAATGCTCTGGCTACAGTGGCCTCTGTGGGAGCCACCATAATTGCCATTCATCAGGGCAGCAACCTGCTGAGGGCATCAATTCAGAAACCCTGAGCCATCAATAAGCTGGGACCTGGGCCCCTGATGCCAACATTCTTCACACAATGAAATATTATTTCTGGCCATTAGGTAAACAATGAGCCAACCAGGAAAGGTAAGAGGGGTTGCCAATGACTACATTAGTACTTCATTCACATGTCTTAATTCATTTCCTGTAAGAGAAACACCTTGAGAATAGTATACACCACCCGGAACCAACTTGCTTAAAACACTGCACAGACGGGAGCCAGAGTTAACAAATGGGGTTGGAGCTTAATGGTGAGATGTGGGAAGGGCACATAGGAGTCTCATAATGTACATATACAGCCATCATAGAAATCTCTTCCTGGAATAGTGTTTTTCCTTTGCCTGGCAGCAGGGTTGCAGACTTTCCCTGCCCCCAGCATGAGATACTTGGAAGAAACTCCAATTCCTTGGAGTTTATTATTTCCACAGTCTGATATCTGAGGTGAGGGGCAATGTCTCTTACTAGAATATCTTAGCTATTGTCCAGAATGGGTACAAGACCAGTCTTGAGGCATATATCCACCTTACCTAAAACCTTCCATGAGAGCACATTGATGCTAGCCTCTACCCTTCAGCAGGGCTCCTCTCCAAGATTCCTGATTCTTGGGACTAGAAGAAAGCAACAACTATGGAGAGTGGCAAGAACATGAAGTCAAATGCCTGGCTCTGGGTGTCTGAGCTGAAGACTGGGGGGGGGAGAGAACCTAAGGCATGAGCTCCAGACTAATCAGAAACATAGCCATAAACCTAATTAAAAGAACAAGCACAAGGCTAGGCTGAGGTGTAACCACAGAGTGGGTGTCTGATGAATGGGGGTGAAAAGGAAAGTCACCCAAACCAGATAATTTTCATCATTTTCCTATTTAACTTGGAGTTTATGAGTCCCTCATCTCCACTCCTGTTGTTTATACCCAAATAAAAAATGCCATCCAAGGCTGCTTGTTGGGATTATATGCTGCTGGCACAGGCTTAAGAACCTGTCATCAGAAAAGGTGGGAGGGAAGGGGTTCTAAAGGAGTCCACCAGGACTGAAATGGCATGGCTTGGGGTATGCCCTTAGGTTGTGCATCACAGCACATTTAGGCCCTTCTAAGGCACAGCATAATCTGTAAGTTTACTGAGCACACTTTTAATCCTACAAGTTCAGGACTCATAAACACAGTTCTGAAAAAGAAGCAGAGTGGCACTCTACTCACCACAATACAGCTGTTGAAGCAAGGGTCCTGTGATGCTTGCTGTCTAAGGACATTTTATTATAATGAACTGACAAACAAAAACATGTTGTTAGATTAAGGGTGCCACTCAAACATTTACCCTATCTAAGTCAACTGCTGCTCAGGTAAACTAGCTATTCTGACATCATGGAGGTTTGCTTAAAGATTTGTTTGTTTGTTTTTCGTGTATATGAGTGTATATGACTATAGCCATGTATGTGCACTTTCTCACATGAACATGTACACACATACACAAAGACTACATGTCTGCTTTGTCCAGGATGGGAACCTGGGCTTCCATAACAGGGACTAAGAACTGAGAGTCGGGAACTTAAAAAGCATGCTAAGGAATTCTCTCTGACTTCTCAATAGAATCTCCTCTAAGCTTGCTCTCCACCTGTCAGGTACGTAATTAATTCTTACTTAAGACAAGAAACAAAGGTTAGATAATAACTATCAAATAAAATCCTCTCCAGGCACAGAACTCATCACTCTAGCCTAGGTCTAAAGTATACAAATAAAACAAATTAGAGAAAGCATTGCTTTGAACTTTAAAAACCACATTAGAAACAGTAAAAATTTACACAAGAAAATATGATTTACCTTTCCATTGTTTTTCTGGTTTCCTGTGAATTCAAACACCCGTTTCTTCATTATATCAGAACATTCTTGAGAGTACTGACTATGTGTGATTTTTTTGTTTGGATTTTGTTTTTGTTTTGTTTTGTTTTTCTGTTGGATCTCCCACAAGCCCTGGCACTTTTGAACATCTGAAGTATTTGAGACTAGTAACTGAAAGTTTTCCCTTCTGGAAGTAGAAAATTCACCTTGTCTTTCTAAAAACAAAACAAAACAAACAAAAAAAAAAACAAACTAACAAAATAAAATCACAGAAATGAGACCATAAAACTATAAATAATCTCAAATGTCAAATTTTTATTTTACATTTATGTTTTATAGACTTTATCCTATTTATCTTATGAAAGTTGTGAGTTCTTATGTTCTGTATGTCTGTAGCATAAATTGATGGAATACACATGTTTTATTTTAATCTAATTGCTGGTATTTTACAGTTACTCTTGTTTGCAGTATATAACCTGTAATTTAAATGCACAATTTTTAAAAGTTCCCTTGTTCATTTGCAAAGCTTGATGTTAATATGAAATACAACATGATTAGTTATTTCTGTTTGGAGACTTTACAGAAACTGATCGTGCGAGGCCCTAAAACAACAAGACAAGGTCACATGTATGTTTCAGTGCTTTATTCTTGTGACCCTGCGAAACTTAAAAATCTCTAGCACAGAATTTGGAATTGATTACTCACAGTTGTTTTACATTATTGTCTGTCATTCATGAAGGACTTTGCTTACAGAATATGTGATAAAGTTTCCGCATGTAGCAGTCATTACATAGGATACATGGCATTTAACACATGCTGAAAGCAATCCCACTGAGCCCAAGATTTAACAGAATGAGCATGGCTGATCCAAAAATTAAACAAAGTTGTGACCTACTAACAAAATTGTGTTAGTCTGTGTATATGAGTATCTGTGTGTATGTGTATGTGTTTGTGTGTTTGTTTGTATGTGCATGTAGGTGCCTGTGCAGTATACATGTGCTTGTGTCTCTGTGTGTGCATTCTTGTATGTATATATTTGTGTGCCTCTATGTGTATGTTTCTGTAGATAAAAATATATTCCGAACACCTGTACATTCAGAACCACAGATTTTCATTGTGTTTTGCAATTAATCTATTAATAGTAATTACTGTGGTTATTCCCTGAACATTCCTCATGTGATAAGACAAGTTTTTAAGTATATTCCACAGAAAATCATCCAACTCTTCCTTACTGACCTGTCATAGAACCCTGCGGTCATAGAACCCTGTGGTCATTCTGTGCCACAAAGCTGGTATGCAGAGTCAACAGTCAGAAAGAGTTTAGGAGAACATGGACAATTCTCTACAACAATCCAACCAATGTCTAACTATCCATCCAAATAAACAGTAGCTAGAAGATAAATATTGAAATAAAGCTTTGACTATCCTAGGAACATTTGATGCTGTTTTTTTGTAACTCAAAATAAACTGAAACATCTATAACTGCCAACTGATTAGCTATGGATATAAACTGAATTTTATTGAAGTACACAAAATTTTATTTTTGTCTTGTTGGCAAGATATCATTATATAGCTTAGGCTGGTTGGCAACCCCCCTGCCTCAGCCTCCTGAGTATTCTCTTTCTCTCTCCCATAGGAAGACTAATGGCTAATCCAGTACACTGTAGCGATGGGGGTCAGTGTTAGTAACTCCTTCACAAAAGATTTTAATTAGGTAGTTTTATAATTTATGGTCTAAGAATTTAATTATATTTTATTACTGATTGTATTGAGTACTTTGTGGCTTTTGTAGTAATTTATTTTTATCTGGCATGTTCTTTCAATTTCTCAACATATGACCACCTGACTCTTGCTCTTCTCTGTGAATACAGTTGCATAAAAACAGCAGTATAGTTTGTGACCAATCAGAGCCCTGCCCAGGAACCTCCTCACAATGTATCTATGTGTGCAAAGAATTAAAAACAGTCCAGGGCTGTGCTCACACGGCAAGCACATTAGTCACCTCCACAGCACCCTGCTTCTGAAGAGCTAACATAACAAAGTCAACTTTACCTTCATTGTTAGTAAAGTTAGCTTAAGCATGTTTCAGGTTACTTGAAGACAAAACAACACTCCAAGTAAAGGAGAGTGATAAACAACAGAGACATCACTCATGTTGTCATTTTTTTCCTGGAATTAGCTAAGATTATTGATAATTTCAAACCAAGTCATTTAAACACAGGAATGAAAATAAAGAATAGTGAATCAAATCAAAGCTATTAACCAATGACAATGGCCTCCTCACACAATTGCAGTCTGAAGTCCCAGGCTGTGTCACTACTGCCATTCAGTAGGGCTCCCACTTCTACTCTGGTAGTTGAGGTCTGTACCATTGAGCAGGGCTTGCACTTCTACTCCAGTATTTGAGGTCTGTAAAGCTTTATTGTATGAGTCAACTAATTTGCTTCCTTAAAAACAGAATGTGGTTTCTTTGTACCGCCAACCACTGAAGCTGTCATCTGACTTTGTTCCTTTCTACATGGCCACCCCAGAACAAAGACACCAGCACTGTTGCCTTTAACAATGCTCTCATCACTCAGGTGACTTTTGGAGCTCACCAGGGAAGACTTTCTTGTGTGCACCATCATTTGACTCATCGGTTAATGAATAATTCCCTCTTGCTTTTACAATTACTAAGCAAATCTCAATCTTCTTATTCCTATCACAGGTGAGTCCTTGCAGTGGACCATTAAAATGTATAGTGTTCATTCCATTCTCAAGCTTTGTTTGACATTATCCAGTAAAGACTTTCCACAGATTAGGTTTTTTTAATGCATCTTAGAGTGTTGTGGCTTCAGTTGACCTAGGTTTGAAATCTGGTTCTTATTTCTGAGAGTGTAGGCAAGTGACAAACCTCTGGTTTTGAACTTATACATTTGCCAAGTGAGGAAGAAGCAGAATTATTTCATGAGCTTGTTAGGAAGACATGATATGTGACCCCACAAAGTACGGATGAAGGACACTATGCTATTCATTCAATATACACTTCCTTGAAAATCTCATATCGATTTTATCTTGAGCCTGAGATGAGGGCAAAATCCAAAAAGCACCTTTTCTTTTCTGTCTTTGAGAAGGTAACTAGTTAATCTCAGAAAACTGACAAGCAAAATTACCTACATTGTCAATTTTTGCAACTTTTACTTAAGCATATTACTTTAAAAGAAGGAAGTTAGAGATGAGTTAGTGCTGTTTTCCTCTGTGTCCTTACAATTGACAGTTGTTCTATGTTTTTCTGTTACCATAAAAGATTATTTTGCATTAGTTTGCTTGCCTGTTGCAAGTCACTTAGTGAAGCATCCCAGTCTAACTTGCTTTGTACTTAACATTGTACTTTTGTGTCATGAAAGTTCTTAAAGAAAATGCAGGATCAAAACATGCTTTTAACTTCCTCCTGCAGTTTGTTTACTGGATGAAACCGGCTACACCTTCCTCTGTGATTCACTGAATAGCATAATGAACTTACAAAGTCTGAGAGACTATATTGCACACCCAATCTTCACTTTAAACCGAATTGTATCTAATCCAATGTCTGGATTTCAATGATTAGTTTAGAACACACACACACACACACACACACACACACACACCGTACATCTTACTACAAACATCTACATACACCACACATCACAACACACAAAACACCACACCACACCACATCCGAACACATATGCACACACACACACACACACACACACATGCACAAATGCATACCATATCACACCATATACACACATGGTTTAGAATTTTCTGCTAGAACAATTGCCAAAAGATTTCTTCAGTCTATTCTTTTTTCTAAGCAGCTGGAATACTGGTATGAAGAGGTCTACAACCATCTTGCTGCCACCTGGAGAAATTCTTGGAAGGGAACAGAAGAACTGGAGCTTCAAAGAGAAACAAAGATACTGGCAGTATGCACCTTCAGCTTTGCCACTTTGTTCTGCCAAGTGACCTCTTCAGTTCATGCATCAGTATGCTGTCTTCACAGTGAGTTAGACTGGGATGCTCACTCACAGAACTCAGAGCAACAGTCTTATGACCATTGCTAGTATTCCCACTGGAGTTTTTGTTGTCAGTCATTCTGAAGCATAGTATTATTTGCATACTTGCAGAAATAGAGTTGTCATCATTACCATCAACCCTATCTCTAGCATTATACCTAACTTGGGTTACTTTCTAACTGTAGAGCTCTACAGTTTACAAAGGATTTTCTGTGTTGCATTGTATCTTAACTGTTAGTATCAAAAAGATACACTATTGTTATTATTAATATGTTATAAACAAAAATGAGTTTTAGAGCACATAAGATTAATTGGTATAGCAGATGTGTTCCTAAAATCTGAGCCATTCCATTATTAAAAAAATCCAAATCAATTGACTTCAGCAGGGCCAGACTAAGAGATAGATTTATCTTCACATCTTAAACACCTGGCAAATTCATATGGACAGAGACAGAGAAATAGACAGATAGCTGGGAGGGAGAGAGAGAGAGAGAGAGAGAGAGAGAAAGAGAGAGAGAGAGAGAGAGAGGGAGAGACTGCAGAACATGTATGGGATTGTAGCCATGGGAACACAGAACAAAGAAGGTGAAATAAAATTGGGCCTGATTAATGCCTGAAGGCAGTTTCCAGGCAAAAATTCAGAAAGAAAAATAAAAATACAAAAACTGTTTTATATTTGAGGATACTGAGAGAACAGTCTAGGGAAAACAAGGCAATTAGAATTTAGGGAGAGTACCCAAAAAGGAAGGAGATGCAGAAGCTGCCCACAGGGCTGTGAATCTACAGAAGGACTCCTGAGCCCTTGAGTGAATTCAGGCTGGTAGAAAGTAACCCAAGTTCAGTAAACAGGGTTCTAGACATGGGCACAAGCAGGAAGAACAACTTCCGATTCTCATACCAATCAGAGAGAATACAAATATCTTAATTTTGTAAAAGGGTAAAATCCTCCAAAAGCTTATTTGTTGGGAGTGGGCTGCATCAACCTTAGGGGAAAGTCCTGTCTACTTCAATTCTAACAAATTTTGCAATTCTTAAAATGATCCATTTTTGCCAAAGAAAATTATGACATTAGTCATCAATATGATTATTTCACCTATAATAAAAATGGTTAATGTATACTATCTTAAATTTGCTAATTATGGTTTTAATTAACAGTAGATTGTCACTTATATTTTGTAGAACCACCAATAGAAGCAATCCTAGATAGGATAGAGATAAGGGAATTATGAACAAAGTTAAGAGGACAAGCTATAAAAACATTTCACTTATTCATGGAAATAGGAAGAGCACAGTGGAGAGGAAAATGAAGATAGAAAAGATAATCAAGAAAGAACCTCTAAAATAAAGAAAGAAGAAACCTCTATTGAGGAAAAGTAGAGTTTATAGGAGCCAAGGTATAACAAAGAATTCCGGGTCTTTATTGCTTTTGGAGGGATGATGTTTCCCCTTTTGAACCAATCACTTTGAGTAGGAGAAAGTGATATTCTATTTACTTGGTTCTTGCTTAGGGTACTTGTGGACCTGGAGTAGATCCATAGCACTACAAAGGTTAAAATAATAATTATAAGACATGTGTGCATTTAAAAGCAATGTGGATAATATAAGCAACCTTTCAAGTACTACAGAAGAAAACATGACACTGGAAATAGAAACGCACTGCAGGTGAAGCTAGTAAAAAAGGAACAGCTTAAGAAAGACTGAGAAACGTGAATGAAATGCTATTAATCTATGAGATGACACAGTAGCATAATGCTATTGCAATTTAGTCTAGAGAAAAAACAGCGAGGAGTGTGGAAAAACAGAATGTAATACTATACAAAAACACTACTTTCTTCCCCAAATTTTATCCAAGCCACTAGTTTACTGGTAAATTGAGCACAAAGAATCTCAGGCAGAAAGAAGCTGAACAGCCCTTTCACCTACTCTTTTCCTCCCACTGGGTTGTCTCACCCAGCCTTGATAGGAAGGTTTGTGCCTAGTCTTATTGTAACTTGTTATGCTGCGTTCAGATGATATCCTGGGAAGCCTGCTTTCCTCTGAAGGGAAACAGAGGAGGAGTGGGTCTGGGGGAGAATAAGTTTCCTGACCACAAAGAAAATAAAATATGAATGAAAAGCAAAGTAAGTAATCCATGGTTCTAAGAATAAGCTGAAATTTTTTTTAATGGAATGAAAGTCAGACTTTTAATAGTCCAGAGTATAACTTGTAATTTTGCATAGCTATATAATTCTTCTGGTATTATCAAAAGTGGTATTTAAAATCTATACAGTTACTGATTGATTATCCTATTCTTTATAGAAAAGTGGTGCTGAAGTAGTTAGTATTCTAGTTTTATCCTGTATCATTTCAAGTCTTTTTAAAATTTTTGCTCTTATTTATCTTCTTATTTATTTATTTATGGGAACATGCATTGGTACACATGTGGTGGTCTCAGGACAACTTTCAGGAGTCATTTCTCCCCCTTCATCATATGGGTTCCAGGAATTGAACTCAGCCATGGCAGTTAGCATCTTTCCCTACCTAGTTATCTTGCCAGCTCTTCATTGAGTTTTTTTCTAGAGTTCTGTTATTAGTCAAGTAACACACATTCGAGAATAAATCTTTGCCTTCTTCATGAATATATGTCATATCATTATGAAGCATTTATCTTCCCCAGCAGGAGACTTCTTCTGAGTTTGGTAGTACATTTTACATTTTTATTTCGTATCAATTTTTAGATATCTTAAATTTGAGTTTTCCTGGTGTACCATTCTCATCCTTTTCCTATAATTTGTTACTGTGTTTATATCTGCTATGATTAATTTTGTGTCAACTTGCCTTAGACAAAATATTTGTTTAAATGCTGCTTCTGGGGAGGTTTGTGAGATTGTTTGGAGGAAGTAGTAGCCAGAGAAAGATACATAGTTCTCCCCAAGATGATGGTCATCAATGCTAATAATCAAATTCTGAACAGAATGAATATAAGTAGAATGGACTCTCTCTTAAGGACACTTGTGAAGCAAGGACACTGGTCTGCTTAGCATTTGGACTTAAATTTCCATCATCAGTGTTCCTGGTTCTCAGGTTCTCTGACAGGGGATTCGCCACTAGGTTATGTGGCTCTCAGCTTGAAGAACTGAGTGGCCCCTCCTAGTCTCCACTATCATATGCATATATTTTTAACAGTAACACCAATAGCCATGCATATGTCCACTCCTTCCCTATCTATCTGTCTGTCTGTCTGTCTGTCTATCTATAGTCTATCCTATCTATCTGTCTTTAGGACTGTATTTTTACTATAAAATATATATAATGTAAAATGAGTTTCCAGTAGCCAGAACATAATTGTTTCCTGTTTATAAATTGTAAATTGGAAAGCACTTTTTTGAGAGAGTCTCACAAATTCTAGGCTGCCTTCAAATTAATATGTAGCTGATAATGATCTTGAATTTTTGATATTGTTGCCTCCATCTCCCATGTGTTTCTGCCATCATACTTGGTGTGTGTGTGTCTGTGTGTGTGTGTGTGTGTGTGTGTGTGTGTGTGTGTGTGTGTGTGCTGGGTACTGGACCATTTCAGGTGTACTTGGCATGGGCTTTGTCAACTGAGCTACAACCTAAGCTCAGAATAGCTTTTTGGTTTTAGTGATATCAGTATTCTCTCATTCCTAGCTTGCTTCTTTTCATTCTCTATCCCTTCGTTCCTTAACACTGAACAGTTTTCACTTCGTTGCCAATTGACTTGCATAGCTTCTGATCAAATACTTGCTGTAATTTTGTTGTTTTTGTTTTATTTTTTTCCAGACAGGATCTCAGTATGTAGGCCTGCATGTCCTAGATTGTTATTCAGACTGGCCTTAAATTCACAGAGATCTGCCTACCTCAGCCTCCCAAGTCCTGGGATTAAAGTTGTGTGCAACTATACACAGCTACTGAATGAATATTTATTTGTATTCATTAATATATAATAGGTTTAATTTCTAAGAGCTTTGAAAGTTTTATCACTATTTTGTGTAATTTGATTTGTATATGCATTGATATACTACTGTCCATGTTCTTAATTTCTTCCTTCCTTTCATTCCTTTCTTATATTTTTGTTTGCAATACATCCTGACTGCAGTTTCCCCTGCCTCCACTCCTCCTAGCCTCCCTCCTAATGCACAGGATAAACAATCAGTAGTAGCATAGATTTAAATATCCCTTTCAATAAAACTGACTAATATTTATAGACTATACCACTCTAAGACAGCAGAATTACATATCCATGCAAAATTCACCAAGACATTGTATATTTCGGACTTTAAAAAACAAGTGTCCATAATTTAAGAGAATTAAAATCATGCAGAGTAAGTTTTCTGACAGTAAACAAATGAAAAACAAAGAAAGTAATCCCATGGTTCAAAAATAATTTGAGCATATTTTAATGGAATGAAACTCAGGCAATGTAATTAAGGCAACATGCATGGGGAAGCTCAACATTTTCAATAGTTATCCCAGAAACATAAGTCCAGTGTTAGTCGGGGTCTGCTTAGAATCAGAATTACAGGAATGAATGAATATTAAGGGGGTATATCCAGTTGGCTTATGTAAAATGACATAGGTAGTTCAACAATGGCTGGCTTCACACTAGAGAGGCTGAGCACCTGGTAGCTGCTTAGTCCACTAAGCTAGATGCCTCAGCAGGACCCAGAGATTCCTGGATAACAGCTGTCTTTCAGTCCACAATGGAAATTGGGAGAAGCTGAGTTCTAATATAAGGTGTCAGCATCATCCACAATGAGATATAAATAGGGCAGATGAACTTGAACCAGTGTAATGAGAAGACTAGCAGGCAAAGTCAAACTTTTATTTCTAGGACTTCCTATCCATGCTGCCACCTGGAGGTGCTGCCCGAATCTAGGGTGGTTATCTTACTTCAGTAAAACTGATCAAGAAAATTCCTCCCATGTGTACTGACAGCCTGTCTGTCACTTGACTCCAGATCCAGTCACCTTCACGAGGAATATCAGCCATCACAGATCTAAAACAGTGAACTGAGCTTAGGTAACTGAAATAGAAAATTAAACCCATAGGAAAGGGAAGGAGAAGATGGTCCATACAAAAGCAGACATGAATGACAGAACAGTGGTGACAGTAGAAAAAAAAACAAAATTCACATTAGGAAAACATTTCTTGGATAGGACAAAGTTTATGTTAACTGTCAAAGAAAAACAATTAATTTCTTTTGATCCAAATTTTTATTTGTACCCCAAGACTCTGGTTGTGGTTTTTTGTAACCCTCTGCATGTTGCTAAGAGAAGCATCTTGGTGAGGGTTGGAGCTACACTTCTCTGTGAGTGTGAGAATAGGTATTTAGAATGCAGTTATGAAACATCCTGGCTTAGTGTATGGCACTTGTAGGCTCTCTTCTAAGATCCATTATATATAACCAGTCCTGGTTATTCAGCTAGGTTTGCAATACCCGTTGTGATTTGCTCCTCTTGAGCAAGGCCTAAGTTCACTTAGAGATCTGTTGTTTACCACCAAGATGTGAGTGCTACAACTGCATTTTTAGAGGCATCTTGCCATGATAACCATCATTCTGGCTCATCAGCTTCACAGATGGGAAGCACCAACAGTTGCTTCCCTTGGGTTCTATGAAAGCCAGTCCCCAGGGAGGAGGCTCTCAGCCCAGATCCAGCTCAGGTCCTCCAAGACATGTGTCTGCAGGGAATGGTGTTTTCAACAACAGGGGCTCACTGTCATGCTCTCTCTGGCAAGCAACCAAGAACAATGGCAGAGGCTATTTTGGGAGTCACTTGAACAACTTTGACTAACAACTCTAAAAAAGGTTTCTTATGCCTGGTACTAGGATTTTATTAGTTTGTCTGTGGATCTTGGAAGGAACATTATTAGCCAAAGTGGCTTAACTTTTTAAAACTTTATATGTATACATATGCATTTATGTTTACTTCTGGATGAATGAAAAATAATGTGATTCTTGATGGAATTTTTCACCATTCCTCTTCCCTCTTCCACTCCTTTCTTTCTATATTGAACTCTCTTCCTCCTCCTCAATCAAAGCCCCTCCCATTTTCACCATTTAGCCTTTCTATCACTTGTGCCCTTAATCTTTTCTGTATTACTCTGTGACCCATAAGACCTTTGTTTTACCTTGTTCTATGGTTTCTTCAGGTTATATATACTCACATATGAAGATTTGTATCCACAGATATGAAGGAATGTAGGGTGTTTTGCAGGGAATCATGGAGTTGACCTGGCGTAGCTGCCTTGAGAGGTATGTGTCATAGGTTTGTCAGAATAGAGTCCATGGCTCCTGAGGCACAATGTGCCTTCTAGTTCCTGAGAGACCAATGCACTCCCTCAGGCAATGAAGTGTTCAGGCTGCTTTGTGTTTCTCTGTATGTCCCTCAGAAGTCAAAGGAACATGGAAGCTTGACAGGACAATTGGTCTTAGACATTAATCTTGTGTACCCTGTACAGCTTGCAAACTCCACTGAAAGCTGGCAACTACGAATGTATTGATCTGAGAGATTGCCATTATATTCTGTTTTCTGATAAAAGTATAAATGGTCTGATTGCTCTCAAAAGAATTGTCACACTCAGTCTTGCTGCAGCCCCTCCAACCTGCCTTGTTTAATTCTTTATGGCTGTATCAGGTAACCTTGAACCTGAAAGTAAGCATGGGTGCTTACAGTGTTTGTCTTGACATGTCTGAATTACCTCACTTAATATATTATTTCTCAGTTCTATTTAAATGCAAGGTTCAGGCTTTCATTTTCCTTTACAACTGAATAGTATTCCATAGTGTATTTGCACCATGTTTTTGTTATCCATTAGTCAGTTAAAGGACATTTAGGTTGTCTCTATTTTATAGTAGTCATGGCTAGAACAGCAATAAACATGGTTGAGCAAGTATCTGTGGAATGTGATGCCAAGTCCTTTGGGCATATATCAGCCAAGTAATATTATAGCCAATTCATATGGTAGATTTAGATCTTAATTTGTTTGTGTGGGGGAGGACCCATGCTACTGTGGGTGGTACCAACCCTGGATAGGCAGTCCTGGTTTATATAGAAAAGCAGGGTGAGTGATACAGGGAAACAAGCCAGTAACCAAGACTCCTCCATGGTCTCTGCTTCAGTTCTGCCTCTATGTTCCAGCTCTGTTTGAGTTTTTGCAGTGTCTTCACACAGTAGTAGATGGTAACATTCAAGAGTAAACAAAATAGGGGCTGGAGAGATGGCTCAGTGGTTAAGAGTACCGACTGCTCTTCCAGAAGTCCTGAGTTCAATTCCCAGCAACCACATGGGGCTCACAACCATCCATTATAAGATCTGGTGCCCTCTTCTGGTGTGCAGATATACATGGAAGCAGAATGTTGTATACATAATAAACAAAATCTTTTAAAAAATAGTAAACAAAATAAACCCATTTCCCCAAGTTTCTTTTGGTCATGGTCCTTACCACAACAAAAGAAAGCAAACCACGACAGATAAAAGCTGCAAAGAACCTAAGTATCCATCTGTTGGCTAAACCAATTGTGATATGTATTTATAAAAATGAGCATGCTAGGGAGATGGTTTAGTAGTAAAGAGCACTCACTGCTCCCGGAGAAGACCTGAGCTCTGTTCCCAGATATCATGTTGAAGCTTAGAACTTTCTGTAACTCTAGTTCCATGCCATCTGATACCTCTTTTTGGTTTCCTCAGGCACCAGACACACATGCAATGTACTTACACACATGTGGGCAATCAACTTGTAGACAAATGGAAAGTAAATATGTTTAAAAGAAATAATTCAATAATTAAAAATTAATTTCTGACATAACTATATGGGAAACTTGCAAAATCCTCCCTGAAAGTCTGAGTAAGATTTAGCCAGTAAAGTTGCCTGCTGCCCACCTGCCCACCTGAATGTGATCCCCAGGATACAGGTGGTGGAAGGCAAGACCACACAGTGGAAAACTATCCTTTCACCTCCACATGAGTGTTCTGGTGTGCATACACACACACACACACAGAGAGAGAGAGAGAGAGAGAGAGAGAGAGAGAGAGAGAGAGAAGAGAGAGAGAGAGATAGGAAATGAAATTTTTAAGTTGCAAGAAAGATAGAAATTGCTCTATATGCTTTTCTTTCTGTGAAAGTTTATCAAGATGTATGATTAACAGAAAGATTGGATACAGCCAGGGCCTGGGAGTAAGGCAGACATGACAGCCAAGGGCCCCAGAGCTACTCTGAGAA